>NW_024356505.1:6104941-6327434 GCF_014805655.1 Passer montanus | reverse complement strand
GCGGGGCGGGCGGCGGTGCCGCACTCGCTCTGCGCGGCTCCCCGAGAGCGCTTTTGTTGTAAAGGGGAGGGCGCCGCGGCGGGGACGCGCACCCGCTGCTCTGACAGGAGACAGCGCGGTCGCCTCCCTCCCTCCCTGCCTGCCAGTCTCCCGCCGGCTGCATGTAGGGCTGCGGCGGGGACACGGAGCTGGGAAGACAAGGACCGAGCGGAGCCGCGCCGCGCCGACCGGAGCCGAGCCGGGCCCGGCGGAACCCAGCGCGGCGCCGCCCGTGCCCCTGCGGGAGGAGGTCGCCATGGAAGTCAGCGCGGGTAAGCGAGGCCGGCCGCCGCGGGGGGCAGGCCGCCTCACATGGACCCGCCGGGCGAGCCATGTGCGCGCTGTGTTTACGTTCCGCGCGGCGCGCCCGCTCATTGGCCGCGCGGGGCGGTGACGCGCGCATTGCATAATAGCGGCGGGGCGGCGGCGCGGGGCGGCGGGCGGCGCGGACACGTGAGGCGCGCGGGCGGCCGCTGTTTTGGTGACCTACATTCGGGGCGGCGGCGCGGGGGAGTGCGCGGGGTCGCGGGGGGACACGCGGTGCGGCCGTGTGCGGCGGCGGCGGCACGCGGCCCGTCCCGATGAGCGGGGGCGGCGTTGTGTAACGGGGAGGGGGCGGCCCGGGGGCAGCGCAGGGCGGGCCCGGCTCTCCCAGCCCCGGCGCCGCGTGACCGCGGCAGGGAAAAGCCGCAGCCCCGGTGCGGTGGAATGGGGTGAGGCGGGAGGGCGGCCGCGCTCCCCGCTCCCTTCTCGCTTTGTTAGCCGGGGAGATCGGGGGTGCCGGCCGCGGAGCCCCGGCAGCCGCAGCGTCCCGGGGGCCGGTTGGATCGCCCGGGCAGTTTGCCGCCTGCTTCGTGCCCCTGCGGCGGTACCGCTTCCCAGATGTGTGTTAATGGAGTACCAGCATGTGTGTTAATGGTGCCCCCCGCCCCATCCCTGAAGTGAATCCCGCCAGGTAGAGCCCAAAGGGTCCTTGTCACTGAGCCGGCGGTGCCGCCGCAGTATCAGCAGCCCCAGTGCTGCCCCGCGTAGCCCGAAGGACTCCTTTCACCACCCTCCGGCAGGCGGGTTCCCTAGGAAAATCCCCGGCAGTTGACAGAGCCGGGGCTGCCGGAGCACCGGGCACCCCGGTACCCCATTTCTGCGGAGTGCCAGCGTCCGTGTGCACGTGTACGTGCTCCGTGTCTGTGCTCTTTGTTCTGAGATGTCACCCTGTGCTCTGTGTGACAGTCAACTTTTGCCTGCTGACCAAACAAAAACAGGATTCACGGGGAAGTGTAATTTCTAAAATAACAAAAAGTACGAGGAATTGCGGCTGTGGCGCTGGCAAGACTGCCAAGCTCTCCAGGGTGCCAGAGCAGCCCAGCGGTCTGGAATTCCTCCAGCTCTGAGGAGAAGAGGGGTGAAACTCCCCCACAGGCACACACTTCCGTGCTCCTCTGTGACATTGGCCTTACCCTTGAGGGAAAAGAGCATCTCTTTTACGAGCAGGGTTTAAAGATAATGGGGCGCGGTGGCAGCGTGGAGAAACGTGGAGTTCCCTGCAGGGGCTGTGCTTGCGTGTCCCGATCTGCCCCTTGCCGATAAGGATGGCGCCTGCTGAGCCGCCCGGTGCCTCCCTCGGACCAGGTGAACAGTGAGCTTTGACCTGGCACCTGGCAGAGGCGCGTGCGGCGCTGGGGGATGGCACAGGCCTTGGCCAAACAGGTGGCGTCTTAGCCCAGCACGGGTGCCTGATGATGCCTTGCTCCTCATGCCGTGGCTGAACTCATGACCCCCTTGCCAATCCTCCTTTCTCTGAAAACCTGATCCGGAATGCGTGCTATGCGGTGTGGAGGATTTCTTAAAAAAAAAAAATAAAAAAAAAAATCTGTTCAGGACCAGCCCATGTAGGGCACAGGGACACGGCTGTCTGGGAACGTGAGCAGCAGTCTGTGTGTCCTGCACGTGTCACATGGCCCCTTGGTCTGACTCCTGCTCCCAGGCAGCTCTGCCAGGAGCTCCTGGGCTGTGTGCTGTTCAGGGAACCCTCCTGCCAAGGGTTTCGTTGGTAGAAAAAAATGAAATGTTGAAGAGGAAGTGGGCCAGTTTTGTTGCTGCAGAGGTGCTAAGAGGACCGTTATGTCTAATAAAAGTGCTGAAAATTTGTAAGTCAGAATTGCTCCCTGCGAGCAGCGATGTTTCCAGGGTTGTATAATACCACTGCTTTTATCTGTGAGGAGGGTATGGCTGATGTAAGATGCTACAGCCTCTGCCTGCCGTGCCAGTTCAGTTGATCGAGGATTCTACAGACACCAGTGCTTTTCTCCTCCAAAGGAAGGCAGTGCATGGCCCTTTTGAAGTTTTGAATTCTTACTGGTGTGTGGAGTTCCTTGCTGCAATGTCCTGAGTCATCAGTGAGGAGAGTCTACTGAGCAATAGAGGCATAAAATGTAGAACATACTGAGTGTAATTTATTTATACAGTTTCATGGCTATGGCTTTTGAAATTCTTGAGTGAAATATCAAATGTTTTTATATTGACTTCTGAAATGCTGAGTCTTGGAGACAAGCTCATATGAAGTGCAAACAATTTCTCTTGCTTGCGAGCAAGAAGAAGGAGCCTGTGAAAAGCCAGAACTGCTCCCAGGTCTGCCTGAGAACAAAAAGCTGTTTCATATGAGGGATTCTGAAGTGTGTCAGATTGCAGGACGCGGCAGGACAGAGGCTGTTTGCAAATAGCAGCCAGGCAGTTGGAGTTTCGCTGCTGCTAGAAAGGCTACAAAGGCTTGCAGTCGGACAAATGGCGTTCAGTAGGCTAACCAGACTGCAGTGCTATTTCCTTCCCTTGCCCCCTTTCCTTCTGCATCGTGAGCACCTCCCAGCCCTTCCTTTCTGTGCCTCTGGCGTGTAGCCTGCATGAAGTCTTTCTCTGCCCTATTTCTGTCCCTAACCTAGCTTGTTTGCATTCTGGCTCCACAGCGCAGCAAGATCCTGTCTTGGCTCTGGCTCCAGATGAGCTCTACTCAGAGGGTGGCCGGGGAAACCCTCTCTGGGTCACTCCATGCCCTGTCCCTGCTGCCTCATCCTTCCAGCACCATGGCTTGTTGCTCCATCTTTTGGTTATGCCGTTTCATCTCGGCCTGGACCAGAGGAGGCTGATAGGACTGGGAGAAGGGGATGAGGCAGACTGGGAGGTCAGCTGTAGAAAACGAATGGAGACAAACAAGCTTGAGGGAGAGAGGGAGGGAAAGGAGTGCTCCCAGGAGCACGTAATGGCTGATCTGGTGGTGCTGGGTCACGGCGTGGCTCACATGGCAGCGGTGCATGTCTGCTGGTTATGTCACTACGTGCTGCCTTTTTTTTCTTGCCTTAGGGGGTGTGATAGCTTACATCAGCTCTTCGAGCTCGGCATCTAGCCCAGCCTCATGTCACAGCGAGAGCTCAGACAGCGGTTTCCAGTCGTCCTCTTCGCCTGTTCCATCTCCTCCAAACAGCTCCTCCTCGGAAGGCGGATGCAATGGCCGGAGCAGTGAAGGCTCTGACGGGGCGCCGAAGAGCGATCGGCTGGAGGAGACTATTAAAACAAACCAGTCGAGTGTTGCTGGTTTGACAAAAGGCCATAATGGAGTCACAAGTATGTTTGGTGCCAGTTCCTGAAAACACCGTTTTGCCCTTATGTTTTACAACCCCGTGTGTTACAACCAGGTCTCCCTTTGGCTTGTGGTGTAGGTGCATAGCAAAGCCTCCCATGTTTATCCTGTGGCATTAAATGTGTGGTAATACCTACAGTATTGCCATAGAAATGCTGATACGATGGGGGTCCCATTGCTGCCAACCTCAAACAGTCCATAAATACAGTTCAGCTTTACTTCAAATTGTCATTAGTGAAAACTGATCTTAGCAAAATCAAACAGTTGGTTAAAAAGAAGTGATGAAGTAAAGGTGATATAATCAGAAATTGCTTTCAAGAGTATTTATGGAGCTGTCTTGGAAATCTAGTTTCTCTGTTCTTTCATACTCTGTCCCCTGCCCCTTCACCTTCCCTCCCCCCACCAGCTGTGAGGAACAAAATAAATTACCCAAGCGTAATACTTTTATAGCTATGGGTGGAACAGTTATCTTTTTGATTCCAAGTCATAATTCTGTGGATGTGAAAAATAAAGTACTTGTAAACTGGAACTAAAGAATGGCCTTTTAAAATACATACAACAGTCTATCTCTACATATTTACTTCACGCTTCTTTTGGTAATCAGAAAAGATCAGTGATAGAGAAGTATGTTTGAACAGTTTTGGAAGGGCAGGATTCAAAATAAGTATTGGAATGAGTGATTCAGCAAACAGCTGAAATTCGGTCTTTTGGAGGCTGAATTCTTTTACTGGCTGAACTGTTTTATTGTTTTGGATTGTTATGAAGCTAGAATAACTGCTTAATAGCTCTAACTTAATAGCTGTACCTCAAATAAGGTTTTTTTGTTGCTTTGTTGTTTGGGGTTTTTTTTAAGTATTCCTACCTTAAGTTCTTAGTAAGAACCTTTACTTAAATTTGTAAGTATCAGGGCAGAGGTTCCTGGAATGAAACCTGTTGTAAATTGTTCAGATAGATAAGTTTTTTAGCTCAGTACTAATTGTTAAAAAAAAAAAAAAGTTGTGGTTTGGTTTCTTTTCCTTTTTGAAAACCTTAAAAAAATGTTTTAGTTCCTCTTTACAAATGAAACCCAAATGTCAAGTAAGTTACTTTTCTGGTAGAATATGTTTCTGTAGGAGTATTTCCAGCTGTCTCTGTTGGATTAAGGTAACTTTGTGGTTACTGAAATCACTGGTAAGGTTCCCGTTGGCTTCAGTGAAACCAATGTTAGACCAGCACTTAGGACTTGCAAAAAAATCTTATTGACAAGCTGAAATAAAATAGGTGGGGAAAAACTTAAAAAACCTAAACTGTGAGCATTTTTACGGGATTGAGAAGGTATTTTCAGTTTCAAGTGTGTAAGCCATTCTGGGTATGCACTCAAATGAGTGGTCTCTACATGTGTAGATATAGCTGAGTTACCAGTCCTAAATTGTTATCAGATATCTACAGTGTATCACCAGTGTTGAATCTATTATAAAATGTGCTTTAGTATTTCTGGTTTTTAAGATAAAAAGTGCTTATTCTCTGTTGGGGAAACTGTAGCCTTTCATAGGCTTTCTTGTCCTGATGGAAAAAACAGATTGAGGCTGAACTTTGGTGGCCTAGTTAACTGAATGGTCCTTTTAAAAGTGCTTAAATGTAAGCAGACTTTCTTTTTCTGCTGCTGAGCGCAGTGCTACTCTGTTTGACAGCCCAGTGAATATGTGCTTTCTCCCTATTTGTTTGAGTGCTTCGTGTTTGTCCTCTTTTCCCCCCACCCTTGCACTGGTACCTTCTGAACTGTTCAGGGGGTTTGTACATTCATGTTGTCTGTTCTTCTGCTGTATTTTTTCACATGTTGAACTGACTTGACATATTTCAATTTAAGTCCAGGTTTTAAAAGCTGGAAACACGTTCCTGCAGTTGTCACTGGTTTCTATATCCTTGACTTTTTTGTTTGATTCTAGAATTTAATGGCATGGTTCTTCTTTGCAAAGTCTGTGGAGATGTCGCTTCAGGATTTCATTATGGTGTTCATGCCTGTGAGGGCTGCAAGGTGAGCTATATTTCTGCTCACCTTTCTGCTGGTGAAATGCTCAAGTTCTCCCCATAGGGGAAAAAGGGGTGATACTGCTAAAACAAATTTTGGTATAGTTCTCCGTTAAATATGAGAAATTTCAGAAGCTGTAGGGAACAGGCAAACCACTTAGGAATATACAGCATTTTCCAAACTTTGCAGTACTTTCTGTTCCCACCCCTTGTCCAATCCTGCCTGACTTGGAGCACACAGCAGAGAGCAAGAACTGGAAGCAGAGGTGGTAAGGACCATGTCACGCAAGACATGTGCATGTTAATTGCATTAAGAGATAGTGGGTGTGAGTTGTCACCTGGGCTGGGACACAGAACAAAACAGCTTTGGAAAAGCAATTCTTTACCCAGGGAAAGCCAGAACTAGATATGTAGTTTCTTAATCTGTAGCATTGCAGATGTTATGTTCTGTGAAGGAGCTTATTAGCATAAAGGGTTGTTTGAAAAAACCACCTTAGAAGGTCATATGGTGCAGCAGGATGGTTTTATTGCCAAACTGTGGAGATGGAAGTTAAAATATGTTATTTTGACTCCCATCTTTGCACTTGATGTCACAGGTGTTTGAGAGCATTTCTTAGGGAACTGTTGGTACAGTGACAGGGATAATATTTGAGATGCTCTGCTCTTAGGTGCTGACCGTGCAGGGTACAACTTAGCATCTTCTGTAATTAAAAATCATAACTAGTTCACATTACATACAGATCACACACAAAGGGGAAGTAAGTCATGAGGAGTACCAAGTTCTTTAAAATCTCTTGGGGCTGATGGCTCTGAAGCTGCTGATGCGATGCAGTGAGGTTTACCGTGCTGGCGGAGACATGAATCTTGGTGGAAGGATTTGACATGTGCTGTAATGATAGTTGTGGGGTTTTTTTGCTTGTTTTTACAGGGTTTTTTCAGAAGAAGCATTCAGCAAAACATCCAATATAAGAAGTGCTTGAAGAATAACAACTGTTCTATAATGAGAATGAATAGGAACAGATGCCAGCAGTGTCGTTTCAAAAAATGCCTGTCTGTTGGGATGTCAAGAGATGGTACGTTCCTGTACTGAGCATGGGTCCTCTGAGAGGGAATCTGCTGCCCGCCTCAAAAACAATTGCTGAGGGTCTTAATGGCAGATAATGCAGCCAAGCCCTGTTGTCCAGGAGAGGTTCCCTGTCTGAGAGCATTTAGTTCAGCTTGCCTTCTTGCTCCATGAGTGTCCTGGGCTGGTGAGGTGGTACTGCGGGCAGCCGCAGAGCTGTCCTCCCGCCTGTGGAGCTGATGCAGTGGGATGTGCTGCAGTGGCCTGCTAGGGGGATGGTTGTAACAAGTGTCTCGATTTTGGTTTAATGTTAAGACTTACAGCTGTATCCTACCTGAATTGAACAAGACTCATATTTTTCTTTTTTTTTGTCTTTGTTTTTTTTCTATTTTCTTTTGTTACTATTGCTTTTTCAATGAAAGGGAATTCTGCCCAACCTGATAGCTTTAGAGTTGTCACCATAGAGCTTAAAGAGTTAGCTTTGGGTGCATAGGATGAGCATGTTTCTGCTCCTTTTTTTTTCCTTCTTTCTGTCTTTTCTTAGAGGGAGAGGAAAGGCAAGGAGGAAGTGTTGGTCTGTGTCTCTGACCACCTTGTTTGCTGTCCACTCCTTGAGCCATTTTAATAAATAATGCTGAAACTGTAGTTCATTTGTCTGCTATAATTTACTGCTACAACCAGAACTCTTCCTTCTGTTTCACTTTTAAATTTTCTCTGGGTGTTTATTTCACAAGAACTAGGAATCTTGGGCTGTTAATAATTTAGTGGGTGGAGTGCTAGAACTTATTTTAAATAATTGTTCCGAGTTCTTGTCATGCATAGGAGTTATTTCATCCCCTAGGCGCTTGTTTGCGCACAAGGTTGCACCTGCTTTAATGAAAGAGACTTAGTTACATTAATGATGGACTGCTGCATAATTACATCAGTCGAAACTGGTTATAAGCCCTCGTGCGGCTGCGGTTGGACAGGGTGGTAGAGGCAGTTGTAGATTCCCTAGGACAGGGTCAAAAGTGCTGCAGCCACAATGATGCCCATCCCCTTGCCAGCAGAAAATGTCCTTGTCAAGGCAAAGTTACCAAGAAAATTTGCCAAGGTAAGCTTCATTCAGCATTGATTCTCTTGTTTTGGTAAGTTACGTAATTAGTTTGTAAGGACCTGTCTTGTAGGACTTTTATGCAAAGATGATATGAACTGTGTTTACATTTAGCTAATTGTCAGCCATGAAGTTGTGCTGATTTAATAGATCCAGTCTTAAAGCCTGACACTTCTTCAGTTAACACAACTGTGTGTATAATGCATAGCCAGGTTTGAGGCAAAAGGGGAAAAGGTATTACAGGCCGTGTGCCTTAGAGCTGCCTCCTCCCTAAACAATGAGATACATTTGTATTCATGCCAGTCAGTGCCCCAGAAGCTCTTTGACTTCACTGGTAATACCGTTAACACAACTGTGTGTATAATGCATAGCCAGGTTTGAGGCAAAAGGGGAAAAGGCATTACAGACCGTGTGCCTTAGAGCTGCCTTCTCCCTAAACAATGGCATACATTTGTATTCATGCCAGTCCTGTGCCCCAGAAGCTCTTTGACTTCTCTGGTAATACTCAGGCTGTAGTATTGGTGAGAGCAGTTAAAATCTTGCCTTAGAAGGCAGGATTTTTTGTTGGGGTGTGTTATTTTGTGTGTGCATGCTAACACTTTCAGGACTGACTTTTTTTTTTTTCTTTTTTTCTTTTTTTTTTCCCCCCACTTTCCACCACTATCCATTTCTCCACCTTGGTAGCGGTTCGATTTGGCCGTATTCCCAAACGTGAAAAACAGAGGATGTTGATTGAAATGCAGAGTGCCATGAAAACCATGATGAACAGTCAGTTCAGCGGTCACTTGCCCAACGAAGCATTGGCAGAACATCAAGACCAAGCACCTCAAGAAGATCTTTCCTCCAAGCCCAAACAAGAGCGAGAAACCATCAAAAGCCCTTCTCCCCCTCCTAGCACTGACATGGCTAAGGAGGAGGTCATCGGGATGGTCACCAGGGCCCACAAAGACACTTTCATGTACAACCAAGAACAGTCCCAAAACCCAGCAGAGATGATGCAGCCCCAGAGTGGGGAGAGGGTGTCCAAGAGCACCGAGCAGTACATCTTGAGCAGCGAGCACTGTGTTGGTGGCCTCGGTGGCCCTCAGTACCCTGACAGGGAGCAGCACCTTGGC
Source organism: Passer montanus (assembly GCF_014805655.1). Classification (NCBI taxonomy): domain Eukaryota; kingdom Metazoa; phylum Chordata; class Aves; order Passeriformes; family Passeridae; genus Passer; species Passer montanus. The sequence continues at coordinate 6,318,486 of NW_024356505.1, read as the reverse complement.
GGACAGTACAAAGGGAGGAGCACAATGCATTATCCAAGCGGGCACCCCGTGTGCTTCACAAACAGCCACTGCGTGAACTTCGCCAGTGGTTATCCTCAGCGGATGTGCGAGAGGATCCCAGAAGATGGCTTTTCTCCAAACAAGAATGCCGCTTACTCGTGCAGCACTGGAGGAAGAATGCATCTGGTATATTGATATCAATTGTTTGATTTGACTTAGTTATTGATGGGTGTGATCCAGCTGTGCCTCAGTACTCGGTGAAGCTGCACGCAGTTGGCACAACTGCTAAAACTTAAAGGGTGACACAAGTTTGATAGTGCAAATTGTGATGACGTATAAAAATGGCTCAAGGTGTGATGGATTTGAAATCATGCAAGTAATGGGGTTTCTTGGCTTGGTTTTTAGCTAACTGAAAGTGAAATAACATCAAAGAGTATTGGCTGAAAAAAAGTCATGGGTTTTTTATGTGACTTGACTTTAAAATGAAAATAGGAGTTTATAAATTGCCCTTTTCACTCAGTCCTTTTGAAGACTTCACTTTTAAATAATCTATGCAGTCAGAGGTACTGTATTTTCTTTAAGGGTTTTTAAGAGCAAATTTCTGGTTTCAAGCCCCAGGACTAGGATTTTAAGCCAGTCTACAGGCCTTACTATGGGCTCTAGAATCTCTGTTGCAGGGTAGGCTGGTTTTTTGGTGATGGGGATTTTTTGATTTGTTTTGTTTTAATGAGGCCCACAGGCTGCGCATCCTTCTCACTGTAGAACACGGATCTGAACAGAGGCAGGAGGAAGATGCACAGCTAAACAATTAGAAGTTCAGGGTCTTCTCTGTAGTACTTAGGCAAGTGAGGCTCTGGACACACTTCTGGGTACCTTAGATGACTTTGCTAGAGCATTTTCTCACTGAATTCCTAACAAGGATGCTTCCTGGTTTTTTGCGTATGGTTGTTGGTTTGGTTTGGTTGGGGTTTTTTTTTGCCTTTGCTTAACAGGTCCCTCTCATTTGCCTTGCACCTGCTGTTTCTCTGCCATTCAGGCAACCAGTTCTGTAAGCCCCTTAAAATAGATTGTCCTTCTCTTTATCACTGGAGCCTGGGATGAGAGAACATAACATCCTCGTTCTCATCCTGCGCTCCTGGTGTGAAGCGCGAGCCCCTGACCTTTCTGAAGTACTTGAGCTGCTGCTGTTTTTCTGCCTCCTACTTTGTGAAGATCCTTCACACATTCTTTAAGACCCCCAAAGGTCTCCTCAGTAAAAGTGTTTATTTTGATGCTGCATTTCCATGGGTGGTTTTTTTTTTTGGTTTTTGGGGTTTTTTCTTTAAAAAAAAAGAAGTTCTTTTTGTCTACTGCATATATAGACCATGCCATCCCTAGCAGGGTCTGACCTTAATTGCAGACTCCAGGCACTGCAACATGGCAAATAATAATTCCTAGCCTTTCTTCCTTGCAGGGAAAGTATGTGGTGTCACTACAGCAGCATTCTTGGCACTCCTGAGAAGCAGAGGTTAAACCTGTCAGTATGGGCGGGCAGGGAGTGGTGCTGCCTTGCAGAGACTCAACCAGTCAGTTTGACCTGTGCATGGAGCTGCAGGCAGGAGTTAATCAGTGATGAGGAGACAAAACCAAATCCAGCAGAACACTGCAGCTCCCCAGCCCCGCCCCACGTTCCTGATATCAATGAGAGTTTTGCCCAAGAGCTCCGTGAGTTCAGGATCTGACCAAAATGAGTCATCAGCAATAAGGGCAAGTCATTAGGCTCTGAACCTGTATGGAGACAGATGTTCAGGGGTTTGGTTGTTTTTACTCAATATCCCTGTAACCAGAAAAGCAGAACTGGTCATTCCTGAAGAGGTTCCTCTGAAGAGAGCTGGTGACTGTACAAGCTGACAGCTGCTTCCATAGGAAGCCTGTCAGAGTTCAGGGAGTGCCTGGATGGCACTCTTAGGCATATGATTTAGTTTTAGGTGGTCCTGCAAGGAGCATGGAGTGGGTCTCTCCTAATTTGAGATACTCTGGTTCTTGGGCCATGGTCTGTCAGGGGACCACAGACACAATGCACTGGGTGTGGTAGTGGTAATTTCCCCTTGGGACTGAGTGCCTGTGGGTAAGGGTGTGCTGTTGTAGAATGGGAAGTTAAGGTGATTTTTGTGTCCATTGCAGAGCAGGGTACTGAACCAGAGATTCCTTATTTTCAGAAAGTGCTGTATTTATAACAATACTGATGTGAACCATTCCAATATCACAGGCAGAGCAGTGGTTGGCATCTTCTGTCCTTCTAGTTGTGTGCCTAGACCTTTTCTTCTGCCAAAATATTATAGTCTTGTAATCTTAGGACCTCCCACACAAAGAATTGCTAGGCAATTACCATATTCAAGATGCCCTGCAAAAACATCACAGCTCTGAGGAATTGCTAATCTATTTCACTGTTTTCTCTTTGTTTTGCTGATATTATGTAGGATTACATACACCATTTAGTATGCTTGTAAGGAATACTTAAAAGGAATTTTTGTCCTTGATGATGACAGGTGAAATGAATATTAAAAGGTTTAAGCTTCATTAAAAGATGTAAATTTTAGAAGCTAGAACTGAAAATATCACAGAGCTTCTGGTTGGCTCTTGCAAAGGGAATTTATTGGCAGTCAGCCCTGACTGATATGTCTGGTCTCAGTGTAATGGATTCAGACTTTCCTACGAAAAATCGCTGTATGTTTGAATAAAAGGAAGAACATTTTGTCATCTTGTGACTGAAAAATACTGGAATACCAGTTCTTGGTGTTCTCCTTCAGTGATACAAGTAAAAGCAAACTTGCAGAAGAGGGTTATCCTTGTAATGAGGGTGTAAACCTGTGACTCAGGAAACCAAGGCTTGCTTTCTTGCTCTGGTGTTGACATCTTTGTCGCCTTGACTGAAGCACTTCAGTAGCCTGCAGAACAAGAAAGGAGAATGAATGTCATAGTGACTGTGAGATTGCTACTGATTGATTGTGAAATTGCAATTTACTGTGAAATTACAGGGATAATACAAGTAAAGAGGAATTCAGATGTCAGAGCAGATCAGTTGAGATCAGGGAGGAATAGCATAACTTTGGTTGTGTCAGGTCTTTTGCAGTACACAGTGTTGTAGGTTCTGAAGTTAACAAATTTATGAACAGATTGCTGACAATCCCCTGGATTTTCTTCCTAGTTTGTTTTTGAGCAAGGGGAAGAAATCCAGTTTCTTTGGGAATTGATTGAGGAATACTGATCTCTTTTTTGTCTGTGTCATTACTGCAAAGTTTTGTTGAATAATAAACATGTTTCTCTCAAGTATTTGGAATTACACCTTTAAAGGTTGTTTTCTGTCTGTGTTTTGCAAACATCAGGTCTGCCCAATGAGTAAGACTCCCCATGTGGACCCAAACAAATCTGGCCATGAAATTTGGGAAGAGTTTTCCATGAGTTTTACTCCTGCAGTGAAGGAAGTGGTGGAGTTCGCCAAGCGCATCCCAGGTTTCCGAGACCTCTCCCAGCATGACCAGGTCAATCTTCTGAAGGCTGGGACCTTCGAGGTGAGACCAGTGTGTGTATATTGCAAACCTGACAAGCTGTGCATCAGTCTGACCCTGTACAAACAGAGCCAAATAGAACTGGGGCGTGTCAGGTGAAACCAGCTTGTTCACGGATGCTCTGAGTGTTCTCTGAGGTGGTGGTGTCCAAGGGATCTGTTTGGTCAGACCTTGGTGACCTGTCCCTCTTCCAATGAGCACAAAACTGCTCAGCCCTTCTACCCTTCCCTCTTCCCTGGGCATTAATAAATATATAATTAGGGGTTTCTAGCTACCTTTGCTTACTCTGGAAAACTGTACTGCATCTGGAAGGGTGGATAGGTTAGAAAGCTGTCTACTGACTTGGAGGGTTTGTCGAGGAATATGTTTACTGCTCTGCATGTCCTTCCTTGTGCCACTCTGCTTCCTGCAAAAGCCAGAGTATCCAATCGTGACCAGTCCCCATGTAGGTGGCAGCTTGGGAGTGTCTGAAGCTTCCATGTGCAATGCAGTAACAATGGTGAATACGTGTACTGCTGCAGCTCTTTAGATATTGTGTGCCAGCTGCAGCCTGACTTACTCTAGACTAATCCCACTAGGTCCTCGTGGTTAATTGCATCCACTTGTGGTCATGACGTATACGTGAATTAGTGGTATTAATTTGGAAATGATACCACAGAGCTTGGTGCTGTTGTATAATTAGTGACCTTCACTAGATGACCTTTACATCGTGTTTTAGTTGCCCTTCCAGACCCTTGTGTCTACTGGAGACCGTACACATTTCATAAATATTCAAGTACGAAATTTGAGTAGAGAGGACACACTTCATAAATATTCAAATGTGAAATTTGAATAGAGAGGGTCAGAGGAGCCGAAGTCCCAAGTATTTGATGTTGCTGTGCTTTTCTGGGGAATGTAGCATTCGTGATGCCTTTGCTCTTGTTTACATGATTTATTCTTTCAAAGAGAGATGCTGGATTTTATATTTACCTGAAATGAAGACATTTCTTGTGTGATGTGTTGGGTCGTCTGGCTGCATTTATACAGCCCAGTTCTAAAATGGATAATTGTTGGGTTGGAAGGTACAAGGTTTACAGGAAGACTTGTTGCCTGGAGTCTATTAGTTTTCTTGTTTCCTTCATTTTGCTGTCACGTATTTTTTTTCTGTTATGCTTATTCTTGACCTTTTAACATTCATCTACAACTCCTGTAGTGAAAGGGCTGTATTTTTACTTCTTCACTACTTTCACCTTTCACAAAAATCTTGGTTCCTTCCTCTGCAAAGGAGGTGGAGGGTGAAAAAATTGGCTTGAACTGTCCCTATAATGTAAAGCCAAACCTTCATGTTTTGCAAGTAAAACATTTTGTCTTGGCCTTGCTTCACCTGAAGGTTTTCTCAGGCCTCACTCCTGTGCTTTTTTGCTAGTTACAAGCACTGCTGATAAGGAGGTTTCTATATCCAGGAAATTAGTAATAATGTATGGCTGCATGCTTGTCACTATTCACTTATTTATAAGAAACATTAATGATTCCTGTTAGTGAGCTACAACTTGCAGTAAAAGGTCTATGTGACATCTTAGCAACAGGAAAAAAAAAAGGGCTGCAGAACACTGGAAAAAATCCACAGCAGGATTAACGAAACCATTGTGATAGAAGCAAAAGCATCTTGAAAGCCTGGTGCATCCAAGGTCATTCCTGTCTTCTGAGTAACTGAACCAGGATGTTCCAATGTCTGCATGTTAATAGAAGAACCTGAGTGAAAGTGCTGCCTCCAGGTGTGGTGTGGCTGGCTTGGCACTGTGCTTCTTAGCAGTTCATATTCGAGGAGTGCCTGTCCCTGGGAGGGTAAGAGCACACATGGAGACAATGTTGGTGCAGAAGCTGCACAGCTATATTTATATTCACACACAAGCTAAAAAGGTCTCTTAGAACTGGGAGTACCGGGGAGCTCAGTGTATCGTGGTGGCATTTGCATGGCTTCTTATGAGAGCCAGCTCAGAAACAGCAGTGAGCCTAAAATAAGGAACTTGGCTGGTTTTGAGTGGGCCCTCCTCCACCTCCCCTCCAAATGTGGTTGATGGTAGAACTAACAAGGCCCTTGGATCCCTTTGAGTAGTGACTCAGATTTGACTGCAGCTGGTAAGGACATGATGGAGCAACCTCCCAGAGTGGGGGTTTTTCTGTGCCTGTGTTGCTGTGGTCAGGTGATGGGATTGATCAGTTGTGTCCTCAGCATGTACAAGTATGAGCCTGGTTTGAAGTGAAATGGGATGAATCAGTCCTGTGCTATGCCATGGTCCAAACTGTTCTTCTTTGTTTAGAATGGTGGCATTGAAATAGGTGAGGTCTTTACCTCAGAATAAGTCAGGACAACTTTATGGGCTCCAGTTTTGAATATCAGTACTAATCCTGGTTGCTTGTTATTTAAAGATGTTTCTAAAGCCCAGTTCTATAGGGAGAATACTGTTTTGAACTGAAAGGTTGCTGGATACCTGGTGGGTCTGTGCTAATGCACAAGTTCAGCTTTGTCTGCCTGCCCTTTGCCTGTTTTTGTTGTATTCTGATGGCTTCTGCATCTGGGTTTCTGCACTCTGTAGTTAATGTCATCAAAGGACATCAAAGGTAGCTTAGCTGACAAAAGTGGATAGTATGTAGTGCTCCTGTGTCCATCAAGGTTGCTGCATGTTGTTTGGCTTGTTAAATTTAGGAGAAGGCCGTGTAATGTGCATGAAGTGTTTGAATTCTCAAACATTTTTGTTTGTTTTGAACACTCATTTCTTTAAGCTTGTGAAAACCTGGTTCTCCTCTCACTTGTAGTAAACATTTGAATTAATGCAGTTATTAGGGTAAATGAGAAGAGACAACTGTCACACCAAGAGATTACAGTGAGTCTGAAGTTTTAACCAATGCCAGTTAGTTCATTTTCTTCAAATAAGAAAGCTGTTCCGTGCAACTTAAACCTTGAAAATGTAAATAAGGTTGTTGAACATGAGCAAATGAAACTTCACAAGCCATTCCAGAGGGAAACATTTCACAGTACAACTGAGAAACCACGAGAGAAATTTCAGCCCAAAGGGGTAAGTTTAGCACACCTCAACTGCTCCAGCCCAGGTGCTTGTACCAAAGGGGTATTCCCAGTTGCTGCAGACCAGGTGCCATCTCAAGCTGTGCTTCCCCAGCCTCTTAAAAGCTCTACATGTGGCTCCTTTCTAGCAGAACTCATTAACATTCCTGTGGGTACAGTGATGTGGCATGGTACTTTTCCAAAGAATGCCTAGGGGGCCCGAGCATCAGGTGGTGTAAATCAGCATTGTTTCCATAGAGCTGCTCCACTTTATGCCAAGTGAGAATCTGGTTCAGTACCTTCATTTTGCTCCTCATGAGTGTGGCCAAGAAAACATTTCTTTTAATGTTCTGTGTGCCTTTGAGGCTGTTGTGTGGCTTAAGCAAGTTGTCCTACTGGCATATTTATGAATGACATGGTCTGTGTGGCTTAGGCTGTCTGAGGCTTAAATTTAATTTTCCTGCCTTTCATATGCTGTAGCCCCTCCCCTGCATCCACTCGTTAATTTTGTCACTTGTTTGCTTCTCCAGATTATGGGGCCAGAGCTTGCACTGTGTTTTGCCGCTCAGTAGCATGCTGTCAGTTTCTGTACAGAATGCTTTTAGAATGGTTAATGAGACACTTTGAATGATGTTAAAAAGTTCAATTTTTTCTTCGGCTTTTCTAGAAATGCACCTGCATTTATCTGGTTTTGTTGTTCCTTTTTTCTTCCTTTTCCTTTCTCCAGGTTTTAATGGTACGGTTTGCATCTTTGTTTGATGCAAAGGAACGTACTGTCACCTTCCTGAGTGGCAAGAAGTACAGTGTGGATGACTTGCATTCAATGGGAGCTGGTGATCTGCTCAACTCAATGTTTGAATTTAGTGAGAAACTGAATGCCCTGCAACTTAGCGATGAGGAAATGAGTTTGTTTACAGCCGTTGTCCTGGTATCTGCTGGTAAGGAGAGAAAGTTAACTTGCACCTTTGCCAAAAATTGAATGTTAAAAGTTTTCTGTAAAACGTATACCCTGTTATATTTCATGTATAAGTGCAGTTGAGTAGGTTTTAAAGGTACTAACATCCTGTAATGTACTTTTTAAGATACCTAGTCTTTCTAATATTGCCTTTTAAAAAAAAGGTGCCAATGAGCTTATGTTTTCCTACTGCTTTCTATGTCATGCAAATACAAATAGCTGCTCCGTGGCCATTTAGATGCTATTTGTTTGGCTCCTCTAAGTTTCACAGGACAGCATCACTGAAATTACTCCAGACTTGCACAGCATAAGTCTTAGGATAAGGTGGTATTTTTGCTTCCAATTGTTGTCATTTAAGTCTCTTGCGTATTTTACTTAAGTCTAAATCCAGCAGTTTGATCTCTGCCTATGTCAGCAAGAAAGCCCTATCATCTGCATCGTGACTTCTCACCACCAAAGGCCTGCCAATCCACTGACATCTTCACAGCCTCCTATCTTGTTTCAGTCCCTGGATAGACAGAACACCCTGGCCCAGATTCAAAGAAGGATTAAGCACCTACTTCTGTAGTATTATCTCAAGCCTCAAATTAGGCACATTAGCTCTGCATATAATGCCTGGAATGCAAGATGCAGAATCCCTGCTTGCTGGGTAAGAAGCTCTCCTAGGGGTAGGTAGCAGGAATGCTCGCAGCACCCACTGAGACAATGAGCCAGCAGCTGGGGAGCACTGAGCTCCTTGAACAAGGGCACCCCTTCCACGTGAGCAATTTAGACCCATGTGTTATCAAGGAGGGGCACCCGGGCATGGTGCTGTAGGCACGTGAGGCCTCTGTAACAAGGTAGGACAGTTCAGTCTAATAGCTTTGTGCATGGCTGAGCTGAAATGTCACAGCACAGGACAGGGCAGCTGTCACTTCTTCAGGTTGTAAGCCATGATAATGAGCAGAGGGTGGCACAGAATTAGCAAGCTTCAAGAGCCAGAACAAACGGCAGTGTGAAGGAAGCATGGCACTATGATCTGAAGGAAGCATGGAATCTGTTAATGACAATGTTCAGGTAGCAGAGAGAAACCTGAGGTCTTAGTTGCCTTTCCAGACTCCAGAAATTCTTGACAAGAACTGCAGGCAGCATTTAAAATAAGGACTGACAGCCAGGTCTCTTTTCTTCTTGTGCACTGTAACTAGGCTTACAGCCATTCTTCTTGCTTGCTCAGCTCAGGTCCTAGAATATCTCAATCTCTGTGCCACCTGTTTTCAGTCTAAGTGGCTGTATCTGTTGTGTTAAATGTGCTTCTAGCACAGTGCCATCTCCCCAGCCTTTAATGCACTGTGCTGATTGCCAGCTCCCAGCAGGGGTTAGCTTAGGGATGGCATGTAACATGTACAGCATGTAGGGACAGCCGTGCAGCAGGACAAAGAGAAGGTGTTTAGTATTCAGGCTTCTTGCAGTTGCTGAGGATTTTTCAGATCATATTTTGGATACTATTGCTGCCTATCTTAGCTGCCTCATGATCTGATCTTTAGTCTGATCACAGTCTTCCTGGATATCTTCGCAAAAATTTTTAGGGTTTTATAAAGTACAGTTTTATTCGTCAGTGTTGGGGCTGTATTCCAGACACACGGCTAACCCTGATGGTCAGGGTTAATAGGGCTAACCCTGTGAGTTCAAAAATTTTCAGAGCATCTTTACTCTGTTCCATGAGACTGGATTGAAATGCTGCAGTTGTTACCTTGCACAAGTGGGTAAACGAGCTGGCTTCATGCTCAGGCAGGTAGTGAAGAACAGAAGTGGCCTCAGCAGACTTCCTGGGGAAGATGCTTACAGTGAGAGGGATTGCCAGAAGGAGAAGGTGCCCATAGAACCGAAGGATTGTGGGCATGTGTTGATTAAACAGATCTTGAAAGACAGATCCCTGCATCCCACTCTTTGAGGAGTAGTGTAACCAAAAAAGTATTTTCCTATAAGGGGAGGTGGTGCTTCGTTAGAGATGAAGAGTTGAAGAACAGGATCAGAGAGAATGACATGGGGATGCAGGCGAAGGGAAAAATGACATAAATGTAAGAAGAACTGAAGGTGGAGGAAAAAGGCCATTATGACTTCTTCATCTCAGAATGAAGGTTATTCAAGAGAATACTGAAAGGGAGATAGTAGTCAGGATTTACATCAGTTCCAAAAGCAGAAAGGAGTGTGACTGTTGAATGCTGATTAAGCAATGCAAAATATAAAGTACCATGCTGCACTAATTAAAGATCTTTTTAAAGACTTTTAGTTGATCAAAACTAAGAAAAAACCAAAACCCACCAATGGAAAATGAAGTTAGGTCTCTAAATACTGCTAGTTGGGGGAATGCTTGTAAGAAACATCTCCACTTAATACTGGATGAATAACCACTCCTAGGAGTAGCATTTAGAACATACAGAAGAAGCAGGGGTAGTAGCAAGGACTGTGTAAGTCTGTACATCCTCTCTTTCCCATGTCATACGGCAAAGAAAGAAAAAAGCAGGATCACACTTGGTGGTGCTGTGGAATTATCTTGGTACTGTTCCAGAATTAAAAGAATGCTTCACCTCTGGCTTCAGTTAGCTGGATGTGTTGAAGATGGAGGAGAGGTAGCAAGGTGGATCATGGCCACTGGAGGAGGAAAAAGCAAGGCAGAAGCAAAGCTGAAAGAATGTGGTTTGTGCAGGTCTAGAGACCAGTTAATCCCTTAACTAAGGGTCTTGCTTTGTGGTAGAAGAATATGAAGTACACACCCTCTATTATTCTTCCTTACTGGCATAATACTAACAAAATCTGCTGGCCACTGGGAGCAACTGGAAGTAGACTCAGAGGGGGAAGAAAGACTTGGACTAATTGAAGTGAGGAGGTTACAGTAACTCACCCGAGGCAGCCGGGAAAGGCTGGGCTGCATTCTTCCACCTTCAGGGGCAAGGCAGTACTCTTGTCAGCTCTTGTACAGAGGTCTTGTGAAACTCTGTTGGGCATATTCTGTGCAAATGTCATTTTACCTGCTCGGAATAGAGCAAAGATTTTGCAGAGCAGGGGGCAAGCAGGAGAGATCATTTAATAAATAAAGGCAGAGAGGTGTCTCCTCATTTGTGTTCTCTTGGACAGCAGCTGTCAAACCTATTGGACAGTCTTCACAGAAAAGTGGAATATGTGCTACTAAAAATTGTTTAATGGACAGTCTTCACAGAAAAGTAGAATATGTACTAATAAAAATTGTGTAATAGTAATCAGAGCTCCTAATTGTGGAAGATTCTGGAACAATCTTCCTAAAGGAACAAAACACAAGTAACTGCTTCAAGATGCATCCTTAATTGGATTATGTAATAATTTTTCGTATAGCAGTAGGGAACTGCACTGAGTAGTCCAGGAGGACTTCCCAGAATGTTCACCTGAGCAATCTGATGGGATTGACACTGACAGCATAAGGAAGGGATTCCCACTCTGTAGGATCTGACTCAGTGTTACTCCAGAAAGCTGTTGTCATTCCACGTCCCAGTTCTGCAAAGTGCTTAAGTACATGTACACATCAAAGCACATTTCTGTTTGTGCCAGTCACTCGGCTATGTATGTGCCCTGCTGGATTTACATAGTGTTTAAGAAAAGAAGCTACAGCTTGGAAAAAAAACTGCTACTGTGCATGATTATGTGGTGAGATGTTTTACTTAAAAATTCATCCTTTCAAGCCGCTTACTTAGGTTCCGCCTAATGATACCAGGTGTGTTCAACTTAAAAACAGCTCTCTTGAAAGCAATGCTTCAGGTGTGGTGGGAGTGCAGTAAGTGAGAACATAATACTTGTCTTGATGTTGACATTCTTCTTTTCCTCAGTTGGGAATTTTTGGGTGCATCATGTTTCATTTTTTTAAGTGCTTCAGAACATGCTCAGAAATAGTGCCTGGTCGTATAATGGTTGTACGCCCTTTACCCCTGAGAATCCCATTGTGCAGATAAGAATTGTGGCTTGTCCAGAGTGGGATTTTCTCCTCAAACCTTCAGTTCAAGTTTAGGGGTTTATATCTAGCCTTAAAAAACATTTCAAATTTTTACTTTCATGCACCCTGTCTTTCTCCTTGGGTTGAAAGTTGTGATTCAGCAACATATTTAAACATTTGCTTCAATCTGTCATCCTCTGGAAACATGGGTTAGGGATCACAGAAATAGTGATTGAATGCTGCCAGTTTGGCATGAACTTAGTACTTTGAAAAGTTAATGCTAAATAACCTTTTAAAGACTTTTGGTGTGTGATTAAAACTTCTGGCATAAATATCTGATTTTTCTTGTGCTTGTTAATTTAGTAAGGGATTCTTGCCCTGGTTTTATGTTGCAGGCTACATCTGTTCAGTCAATTTTTTTGTTTTTCCTCCTACCCTCCTGTTTTTTAATTTTTCTCTCTCCCTCTCACCCTGCCCTTCTGTTTAGATCGCTCCGGAATAGAAAATGTCAATTCTGTGGAGGCACTTCAGGAAACACTAATCCGTGCATTAAGGACCTTAATTATGAAAAACCACCCAAACGAAGCCTCTATTTTCACAAAACTTCTTTTGAAATTACCCGATTTGCGTTCCTTAAACAACATGCACTCTGAAGAACTGCTGGCCTTTAAAGTTCACCCATAGGCCTTTAGGTCTCATTTGTACTTGGACTTGCCTCGTGTTAAACTGTTTTGTGCTAAAGTATGTATTTATACAGTTGTACCACTTGTTGGAGAGAGTTCACAGACTGTGAACAGTTGATAGCTGTCCCATAACCATGCAATAAAGCTTTGGCAGGTGCTTTCAGCTGACGGCGGCGCAGCCTTCGGAATCCTCCACGGCATCCAGGCCCAGCTGTGCCCACTCCTGCAGGAGAGGCTGCGATGAGCCCGAGTGAATATGGACTCTTCTTTCATTTAGGAAAAAGAACCACCACTGCCCTCTCACGTAAACTGAATGCAGAGTAGCTGTGTATGTGCTTATGGAGCATGGAATGGGGTGGGAACAATCCTGTGCTAATAGGAAAATGGAAGAGCTGATTTAATTGGTCTTTCACTTATCTAATAGATGTATGTCTGTGTCTCTTGATAACTCACTCATGGTTTCACTGTTGTTATTCCATTAAACCTGATGGAATGGTTTCAGCCTGCACCAACTCTTCACCGAGCGTGTGTTCATGCCATGTGTATATAATATAAATAGTTAAGTAGTGAGTGTTTATGGCTATATAAAGTACAGAGTTGTGTGTATATATGTGTATGTATATAAATAGTTCTATACATAAAGTATACATATAATTTCTTCACAATATTTTAAACTGTGAAGGAATTTAAACTTAAAACAGAAGGTGATCTATGGAAAGAACCAAATAGATGCACTTTGCATATTGCTGAACTAATTATCTGAGCATTTTTTAGAAAACATCGAATTTGCATTAATATGCTGTGTTTGTTAATTTAAAAAAAAAAGAAAGACAACCAAGAGTGGCACTAAAGAGGCAGAGTCAGATTCAACTTCCAAAAGGGTTTTGTAGAGAATCTCAAGCAGAGATGGTTGATTGTGGCACTAATGAGATGGATTGTCCATTGCCACTGAGGTTCTTGTATTCTGATAAAGGTTAAATAAGCACCAGATTGCTCTTCAAAAACTTCAGCACAGCCAGAAAGAAACTGTCAGATTAATAGCAACATCTGTCAAAAAAAGAAAAAATGGGAAAAATGTATCCATGGTTGCATTCGGGTGTATGTGTGTTCTGTGACTGTTTATTTCTTGCAATACATCATTTTGCTGCTTCATTGCTAAATGAGAATTGAAAACAGAAATGTGAGATTCCCCATGTCTTTTCTCCATTTGGGCTTTGTGGTTCCTATGCCTGTTCTTCTGGAGCTCTCCATTGGTGTGTGTGCATGTGAGCGTGTGTGATGTGCAGAGAAGGTGCATTAGATGGTCTGGATTTTTTTTTTCTTAAAAAAAACCACCACAAAAACCAACCAAACAAATGGGACTTTTTTTTTTGTTGTTTATGCCAGTAGCAAATTACAGAGCAGATCCGCAAGGCTTAAGATTCTGCTGCTTTTCCATCTAGAAAGGCAGCTCTCTGTGGGTTTTTTTTCCATTTGTAGCAGGACCTGGCACCAGAAAAGAGAGATGAAAAGAAGTCAAAGCAGTTGTGTTAATTAGTTACGTTTATGTTTTGCTAACGTGGGAAGAAGATGCTCCATCACCCTTGTTCAGTTAACTTGCCTTGGAGGTAGCCCTCAGGGTCTCTGGTGCTTGGCTGCTCTTGGGAGGGAGCCTGCTCCTGGTAGGCAGGGCCAGGACCCAGGAAGGCTCCAGCCTGCAGAGCTCCAGCCCGCACTGCATGGGTTGAGAGGAGCCCTCCTGCCTGCTGCAGCTGGGAATTCCCTGTGCCTGCTGCTCAGCACCAGGATCTGGGATGGGAAGAGGGAGGGCTCGCACCCTACCGTGCTCCCCTGGCCTTTGGGTTGGGTTTCCACCTCAGACAGGAGGAAGGGCTGAGAGCGGGCGAGGCAAGTGCTGGATAAGAGGTGGGGAAAATGCAGCTGTGGCCTTGGCTGAGGAGCAGAAGAGCTCACCCTTTCCCCACGCAGGGCTGTCCTGCTCCAAGCTGCTTTAACCACTGGGTAATGGCCCTTTCCTACATACAGTTTTGCTACCCAAATGTTCTATCGGGGCATATTGTCCTAATTTCTGTTAACAGTCTACATCCTACCAGTATTATTTGTTTGAGAGCTTCACTGAATTATGCATCGAACCATTCAGACTTTAGAGAGGACACAGTCACACGGTTTTTATTGTTTAGTTGCTGAAATGACTTCTCTGTAGACCCCATTTCAAACACGGAAAGTACAGTTAGCCCTTGGTTGTTTTGGGAGGGAAGAAGGCTTCTTACAGAGATTGCCACCCTACAGCTGTGTTTTGTTGTGTTTTGTTTTATTTTTTTTTCTTCTTAAAACTGTATTATTAAGCCTTTAGGAATGTATAACCAGGACTGAGTAATTACTGCTTATTAATTTTTTTTTTTAGTTAGATTGACCATGTATGCCTATAGATAGATATTCTAACTTGTGCAATTTCATTTGAAATAATCTTCCTGTACATAATGGAAAAACTCACATAACAGAAAAAAAAAAGCCCCAAACAGATTGACTGAACAAAAAGCTGATTAAAGTATGGTTCAAAAATGACCCATGTATTACAAACCCTAGCTGGACTCTTAGAAGAAAATCTAAATTCATTGTGTTAGCTGTGTATTGTGAGCTCTTCTTTTACTGTGTCACTGGTTATACACTTGTTAAATGCTGAGATAATAGACTTCATGCCAGGCATTTGAGTACTGTAGATTGGGTCATTGCTGAAAGATTAATGTACTGTATGACTTAAATGAAATTTTTATTCTTGATTTTATTCTTGATTTTGTTCTTGTTTTAAAAGATTAAATATGGGCATTATGTCAGCAAGCTAAACTTCTGTGTCTGTGTTCTTTGTACTTCTCTGTACGAAATCTGGCGGGGAGGACAGCACGCTGGGATGAACAAAGCAGAAGAGATTCTCTTCTGGATGAGAACATCAGCTGCTCTAAGGTCACGGGGCTGTGCTGGGGCACAGCAGCAGGGAGAGCCGGCATCTCCCTCTGTCTGTGCTACTGCTCCCTCTGCCCAGGTGTTTGGATGGGGTTTTCTGGTGCACTCCATTTGCTACAGTTATAGGGCTTTTTTGGGTGTGTCATTAAAATAGTTATTTTATACACTGCATTAATGTGGAGAATATAACTTTGTAACTGAGAAAAGGATAAGACACTAAAGAATAAAGCTGAAAAAAATACTGTTTGGTTAAGACAAGTCTTGGGGTTAGAAGAAAGGTGTACAGAAAACAATAGGAGGGGCAAAGACCTGTTATTTTTCCAGCTTCATTTTCTCAAAGAATAAAGCTGAAAAAAATACTGTTTGGTTAAGACAAGTCTTGGGGTTACAAGGAAGGTGTACAGAAAACAGAACAGGAGGGGCAAAGATCTGTTATTTTTCCAGCTTCATTTTCTACTTTAGAGTGTGCATTCTTCTAGGAGATAAAGGAAGCTTCTCCAGAAGATGTTGTATCTACTGGTAATTTTAAAAAAAGGTGCACACCAAAAAAAGTTGAACAAAATTATTACTGCCAGCATTGGAAAAAAATAACAGCACAAAAATATGTTTGTTTTGTTTTTGTTTTTTGGGGTTTTTTGTGACATGTTTCCTCTGGTGCCATGTTTGCATGTTTACACGTGGCTTTTCTTGTTGCCATGAAGTCTGAGCCCCTGTGAGTAGTGTGACAAACTTCGTGGCACAGAGGTTCCAGAGCCTGGGGGGTCCTTGGGAAGAACTATTCTCAACTCTTGCTGAGTTGCTGTGGATGGGTCACAAGTAATGCTTCCCTGTTTGCTGCAAGAGCCTTACCACAGCAAATGGCGGGGGCAGGAAAGACATTTCCCAGCAAAAACATGATTCAGTTCTCCTCGCTCTCCCAACCTCCCAGTCTGGCAAGATGCTCTGGGGATGGGAGCAGGAGGCATCTCTGCTGGTTCATGGGAAGTTTGCTCTGAGTCCGCAGTGCCGGCCCGAGTGTGACAGTGTGCCCACAGCAGCAGCCTGGCCTGTCCTCGCTCCACCAGGAAATGGGGACTGTCACAAGGAAAACAGAGGCTGAGTGTTCCTGTGTGAAAGTGTAAACTGATGAGGGTGTTGCAGCCAGCTGCCTCCTGTTCTGGCTCCTGACCCAGGGGCTGTGCTGGGCGGGAGGGGATCGGCATTTGCAGCTCAACCGCAGAGCGCTTTGATTACAGCACCAGTTCCTACAAGGAAGCAATTGGCACTTCCTCCTCTTTGATGAGTACAGCGAGCAGCTGCAAGAGCCTTCATCAGTGAATGCCGCCTTTTCCCCCCTTTTAATTTACTTATTTTTAATTTAAAGTTGAAGTTTGGAGTGGGGAGGAAGGAACATCCCGGTATGAGGCGAGCCTGGAGGCAGCCACCCCTGGCAGCTGACTGAGCTGCAGTGGGCAGCTTGTTGAAAGCACTGTAGAGGCTGTGCTTGCTGGCCAGGAAAGTTGGTCAAGGACACAGGCACATCACCAGCAAGAGAGGAGCTGAGCAGGTGTGTGTGGAAGCTGACAGGCTGCACAATCTTGGTTATTTGGAAAAAAAATGCCCATTCACACTAAAAAAGCTTTCCTCTGTGCACACACTGCTCTGCCACACCAGGTTCCTTCACAGAGCAGTTTATAGCTGCTGTAAATGCACACCCGAATTGTTTGTGAATGCACAGCTTGCACTGATATGGGGCTGAGCTGCTCTGTCTCCTGCCTGGCCTGAATTCCCACGGCAGGGTTTGTTCCCCTGCATTGTGCCCCAGGACTGCCTTTGCCTCTGGCTGGAGAGGGGATTACTTGTAAATTACATGCTTAAAACTTGATGGGGGAGTTATCTTCCCAAAGGGCCCTTCTGTCTGCCCGCCCCCCCCCTTCAGTTTAAGAAGTAACTCAAATTATCCCATGCAGCTGCATTGAGCACTGCTTGTAAGATGGTACAAGGCAGAGGAAAGCAGCCACATGTCAGAAGCCCATCTGGGTCAGGAACTGCAGCTCAAAATGAAGCACAGCTAGAGAGCCCTGCTGCTGGATTGCTGCTGTAAACAGCTCTTCTCCATCGTGGGTGAAGCTCCACGGGCCTCATGCAGGCAGCCTGGGTTGGCTGCAGTGGTGATGCTGTGTGAAAGGAGGCTGACACCAATGTCCTCTTGTGTGTCACCTTGGCAGGTTCAGTCGCCAGCACACAGCTGAAGATTGTCTCTGACCTAGGCTGGAGACTGACTTGGTTCTTGCATAGTCCCAGAATATGGGAGGATCTCGAGGAGAACCTCCAGTATCATTTGGTCCCCTTCCCTCTGCTCATGCAGAAGCCCAAGGGAGCAATACAGACCTGTGCACATCCTGATAGCTGACTTCTCTTCTGTACAACACTTTGGGATAGAGAAAACACATGGGTAAATGGTCAACCTAACATGCACCTGGTTTCCCAGAGGCAGATGGCAAGAATTATTTACCAATTTAACAATGTTGCATTTCTATAGTGTCTAAACTATCACCCCTCAGGCTGGCTTGTGGCGCAGAGCTCAGTCAACGCTCATGAAGGATTTTTTCCTTTCACCTTCTTGCCCTTGCCCAACAGGAGCCTCTCCAGCCTTGTCTCATGCTGCTTACCGTGTGTGTGGCTTGGCAGCCCTGCTTCCTAGTGTGCAGTGTGCCTTTGCCCTGTGTGTGCCCAGGCACAGGCTCCCCCTTGTTGGGAGCTTGACACGGGGCCAAACTGACCCCCTGCACACACACCTGCAGGGGAACATCTGTCCTGTTAGTGCCGTCATGAGAGCATGAGCACAACTGCCAGGTTAATGCATCACAAAATGCTGGTTCTTACACTTCACAAAGAAAATTCAGTCATGTTTTCTATAATTTGTGGAATTCATGGAAAGCCGCCAGGTGGAAAATGTCCAGGAGGGGGGATGGTTGACAGCCCTCTGAACATGAGCCAGCGTGTGCCCAGCTGGCCAAGAAGACCAGTGGCATCCTGGCCTGTATCAGCAATGGTGTGGCCAGCAGGAGCAGGGCAGTGATTGTCCCCCTGTGCTCAGCACTGGTGAGGGCACACCTCAAATCCTGAGTTCAGTTTTGGGCCCCTCACTGCAAAAAAGACACTGAGGGGATGGAGTGTGTCCAGAGAATGGCAATAAAGCTGGTGAAGGGTGTGGAGCACAAATCTGATGAGGAGCAGCTGAGGGAGCTGGGTTTGTTCAGCCCAGAGAAAAGGAGGCTCCAAAGGGGGATCTTATTGCTCTCTGTACCTACCTGACAGGAGGGTGTACAAGATGGGGGTCAGTCTCTTCTTCCAAGTAACAAACAACAGGACAAGAGGAAATGGCCTCAAGTTGTGCCAGGGGAGGTTTAGACTGGAGATTAGGAAAAATGTCTTCACAGAAAGGATGTTCAGGCTGCTCAGGGAAGTGGTGGAATCACCATTCCTGAAAGTGTTCAAAAACCATGTAGATGTGGCACCTGGGGACTTGGCTGGGTGGTGGGCTTGGCAGTGTTGGACTTGATGATCTTAGAAATCTTTTCCAACACAAATGATTCTTTGATTCTATGATTCTATAATTACTTACAGCCCTGTGCCCCACAGAGGCTCTGTGCTACAATGCCAACATATCAGGAAGCCCAGTACTATCACCCAATGGCTGCTTGCTTTTAATACATCTGCATGCAGCAAATGCTGTGATAATCCTGGGCACAAAAGTACCATTTTTCTTAGAGGTGCTTCACCAATGGAGAGGTCTTTCCATTGTTTTCTGGGGCAAGGTGGGGTGTCACTTTTTAAATTCACACATCACTTTTTAGTGTCACTTTTTAACTTCACACATCATTTTTTTTGCTTCGCCATAAAAAAGCCTTTCTTGGTATTGAAGTTTGTATAAGCTCTGCACAGGACCCTCTCTTGAGCATAGGTGGGCTGAATTAAAGCACTACTGTGAATAACCCAGGGGATCTCCTGCCAGCAATACCAGGAATTAACTTACACCTGCAGCCAAAATTCCTTGGCATGAACGAGCAGGCTGTGGGCTCAGCCTTTGCTGCTTTGTAGGTGTCAGCCTCCCCTAGCTGCCCCAGGCTCCACAGCTTCTGATCCACGCTTGGTCTGAAAATCTGGCTCTGAAAAACCTCCTAATGAACTGGAGCCAAGACAAGAGTGTGTCACGTTTGGGGGGTTGGAGGAGATGAGGAGATGACAAACATGGGATGGGCCAGGATAATGAGTCTTGGTGACTACATTCACAGGTAATAATTATTTTCAAATCATGGAGAAGGTCCCTTTGTTTGCTCCTTCGCACCCGCCAGGTGTCTGCAGGTCTGTAACCAGGTCAGGATCTTTAAAAATAGTTCTGGGCCTGAAGGGTGAAGTGCTTGCAGGCTCTGATGTCCACACTGTGCTTGTCTGTGGTGAGGATTTCCAGTTCCAACACACTCAGCACAAACCCTGGATGGCTGCTTTGCTTCTTCATCTGTCTTAGCCCCTAAAATGGCCAGAAACAGAGCTAAGTTTGCCTTAGTGATACAAGTTTCCTTGTTTATCCCTATCATTTCATTAGAACTAAGAGAAATAAAACTGTAAAACCCTGGGAACCAGGGCACAGCTTTGTGTGCCTATTCCCTATGTCTGCAGACATGCATGTGTACCCTTGCTGTTGTGTGGTTACTGCTCACAGCATCATGGAATGGTTTGGGTTGTTAGGGACCCTAAAGGTCAGCTCGATGCAGGGGCAGAGACACCTCCCACTAGGACAGGCTACTCAAAGCCCCATCCAACCTGCCCTTGAACACTTTTAGAGATGGAGCATTCACCACTTCCAGGGATGTAAACTGATGGTGGTGTAAACAGGGGTGGACCATCCTGTTCCAGTGCCTCACCACCCTCACAGTAAAGAATTAATTCCTAACATCCAATCCAAACCAGCCTTCTTTCAGTTCAAAGCCATTAACCCTTGTCCTATCACAACATACCCTTGTAAAAATCCCTCTCCAGCTCTTTTGTAGGCCCCCTCTAAGCAGTGGAAGGCTGCTATAAATTCTCCCCAGTCTTCTCCATCCCCAACCATCTCGGCCTGTATTCATAGGAGAGGTGGTCCAGCTGCTTTAGCATGTTTGTGGCCTTCCTCTGGACTCACCTCAAGAGGTCCATGTCCTTCTGATGTTGGGGGACCCAGACCTGGATGCAGTGCTCCAGATGGGGTCTCATGAGTGCAGAGTAGAGGGAGAGAACCTCCCCCCTTGACCTGCTGGCCATGCTGCTTCAGATGCAGCCCTGATGCAGTGATGCCTCTTGGCGTACAACTGGCCCACTTTAGGCTCAGTAGCTGGTTCAGCCCAGAGACCCAACACCAGTATTTTGCACTGAACAAATCCCCTGGTGTCTAGCAGCTGCTGAGGTTTCCACAGAGGAGAGATCAGCTTCAGCCTCACCCTGCAGGGGTGCAGCCATATTTCTGTGCTGGTGCTCTCCCAGCACAGCACGTGTGCGTTCCTGTGTGCTCAGCTGGGCACTCCTGAGGCTGCCAGGGATGGGAAGGTGCCCTCAGCCAGGAGTGTGCATCCTACAGGAGTGTGCATCCCTCAGGAGCATGCATCCCTCAGGAGTGTGCATCCCCACCTGAGGGGATGAGCCTCAGAGCCTGTGCTGCTGCTCTCTCTGGCCAGCCTGGCAGTGGAAAACCAGAATGAGTGTGGCTGCATGGCTGTGGGTCACCTTCCTGCTGCTGCAGCAGCTGTGGATTAGAAGGACAAAGTGGTGCAGTGAAGGCAAGGCCTAGAGGAGAGCAGCTGGGGTTTAGTCCCTGTTCTGTCCTTTCTCACTGTGTGCTCTCGGACACGTCGTGTTCTCGCTCTGCCCGAGCTTCCCCGGCTGCACAGCACAGTGCTTACCACGTGAGGATAGCACAGCCTCCCATTCCATGATGAGAGCTGGCTGCTGGGACAGCCCTGACAGGAGCCTCTGTCTTTCCCAAAGTGCTGAGGAGCTGCCACGGGACCTTCCTGCCCTGGAACTTAAACACACAGCTACCAGGGTAGGTTTTGTCTTCTTTGGAGTGCCTTAAAAGACACAAGAAAGAACAATACCCAAGTGGCTTGTTAATACAAGAGGACTTTATTGAAGTCTAAAATGAGTGCCTTGAAGCACTTATATTCTTATATTAACAAAGTTTAACAGCAATAAGAAGAGTATTTGAAGAGGATTGCATAATGTTATTACAGTTACCTTAAACCTGGTGTTACAGTTTCAAACAAACCATCTGAGCTCATACTTCCCTGGAATGAGGTGTGGACTCCATGTTTCCTTCGCATTTCCTCTCGATGCAGGCATGACTGTGGCCTCCTCTGTGCAGAGAATAGTTTTAACATGAAGGTCTGTCTCAGTGTCTGTGTTCTAGCTTCAAATGGACAAATGTTTTCAGCACAAGCACTTCAGAGAGACCTGTATACACAGAGCTGCTGGGGTGAACTCACCAACCAAACCACAGTTCAAGGTCTTAGTCATTTTGCTGCTGCAGAAAACAAACCATTTGGGGGGACATCTCTTTAGACAGTGGTGACAAGGCAAGCACTATTCAGCCCCCAAAAAGGCAGGTTAATAAAGTATCATATTCCTCTGTTCCACTCACCTCTCCACCCAGCAGTACCCACCCCAGCAGTATCCACCCTGTGTCTCCCACAGAAACACTGGGATGCAATGGCTGGCTGTGCCACCCCACTCCTGCCCAAAGGCCAGCAGCTCCCTCAAAACCCATCTTCATCAATCTCTTCAAACTGAGCTGCCAGATTTTGCTCTGCAGCAGCCAAAGGCCAGAGAGAAGGCTCCTGAACCCTTCCATTCATGCTACCCTGCTGATCAAAAAAGTGTAAGAATCACAGAATCATAGAATCATTAAGGTTGGAAAAGACCTTTAATGTTTTCAGGTTCAACCATTGACCTAACTCTGCCAGGTCCACCATCAAACCATGTCCCCAAGTGCCACATCTGCACTTTTATGAGCGCATCTGGGATGCTGATTCCACCACTTGTCTATGCTTCCTGTTCCAACACCAGATCACACTTTCAGTAAAGGAATTTTTCCTAACATCCAATCTAAACCTCCTCTGGTGTAACTTGAGGATACTCCCTCTTGTTCTTGGGAGAGGAGACTAATTCCCACCTGTCTACAGCTTCCTTTCAGGTGATAAGGTCCTGAGCCTCTTTTTCTTCAGGGATGCTGCAAGAGGGGCTGTTCCCTCCCTAAGTGACTGGACTGGCCAGCTGAGAGCAGTCTTTAACCACAGAGTGAAATTTGTCCCTGTCTGCCAAAGCTCAAATCCTTGATCAAACAGAAACTGCCTGCTTGGGCTGAAATTAGCCACTGCAAAGGGAAGAAGTGCTGTCCTGCAGGAGGGCACATCCTGAGCATGTAGGAGAAGAACCCTGTCCCCACCCCACCACCACTGTAGACCCTTCCTCTGAGCCCTTAGCTGGAAGGATCAAAATGCAGGTTTGAAAGAGACAAAGAAGAAGACAGGGAAGTGAGAAATCCAGTGGATAAAGGGCATTCCCTCAATCTAAGACTGTACTCCAAAAAATCTTCACTTCCTTGCACATTTGCAGCAGCATCCTTTTAGTTAGTCTCTTCTAAGTACCTGGATATTAACCTGTGGCTAGACCTTGAGGTGCAGAGTCCTGCCTGGCTGTGCTTCTTCCCCTAAAAGGAACTGTGCTATTCCTTAGAATTTCTGGAAGGGGGCACTCTGGCTCCAGCATTGCAGCCCAGCACGCTGCTCTCTGCTGCTGGTTGCTGCTCAGCCCAAAAGGGAAACTCAGGAAAAAATAAACAGTTCATATCCAGCTTTGAGACAGAGACATTAGAAAGAGAGGGATAAACTGCTGCTCTAGGGACAAAGATAATGTAGAAGTGAATTTATTGAAATGTCAGGGCAAATGGGAATGACATAACCAAATAATCAAAAGGGGGAAAGAAAAGAAAGTATCTGAGATGATAAAAAATTAAAATGGCAAACACAGCACGACAAGGAGCAATTACCCTGGGCTGGAAGGAAAGAAAATGTACAGCACAGAGCTATACAGAGAGTAGTGGTAGAGCACAGCTCGAAATGAAAACAATAAAGCAAAAATATAATTAAGAACAATTCAAGCCACCCAGATGCATTTGTAGCTCAGCTCGGATGCCAAATTCAGTTAATAACTGCTTCCAGCTGCTCAGCAATGCACAGTCATTTCTCACTGCAGCCTCTGCACCAGGCTGGGCAGAGCATCAGCCCCACAAACAGGCACAGGCTCTGGAACACAGCAAGGCAGCAGGAGGAATTAGAGAATTAGGGGATGGGCAGAACCACAAATCACTGCTGAGCATAACTGGGATGCAATGTGGTCTACTGAACTCCTCTTGGTAGTGGGCATTCGGTGAGGGGAAAGGGGAGGTGTTGCAGCTTTGGAGCTGGAGCATCAAAGTGACGTCTCTGTGGGGTCCCTGCCTTTGCCCATGGTTCCTGCCACTCATCTTCTCTCTCAGCTGCTCTTTCTTCTGGTGAAAGAAAGATGAGGGAATGAGCCTTAAGAGCAAGCAGCCCTTTACAGAATAGGGCTCAACACCAACCTCTGTGCTTCCTCTGAGGCCTGGAAATAATAAAACCAGACACCTTTAACTTTCCTCCTTTTTAGTTATTGGTTGCTTTGTTTTGTTTTGTGGTTGTTTTTTTTTTTTTTTTGTTGTTGTTGTTGTTTGGTTTTCCATTTTTTGTTTTTAATCTGTGTATGAGGATTCACCTTTTCCTGATTTTCTTTGTTTTTTTTTTCTTCCCAAACCCAGGAGGGCTCACAAGTTAGCTTTCTCCTGTTTGAACACAGATATTCCACCTGCCTAGCCACCGAGTGCTCATGCACACACACACAGACACACACAAATACAAACACACAAATACAAACACTCATGTGTGCACATGCACACACAAACATGGTTCCAGCACCTGGGGCTTGATGGGGACCATCAGCTGCAGGCATGCAGCCATGGACCTGCAGCACAAGCATCTCCTAAATTAAGTCCTGTAAGACAAAACAGTCCTCATATAATCAAATAATCTTTAAATCACTTCTGGGAGGCAGGACATGGAGACCGCCAGCAAAACTGAGAACAAAACAAAGACAGAGAAGAGCCACAAGGGGGAGCTGGAAAACATTTTCTTCCCCTCTCCATCCCCTTTAAAAAAAATTACCATCAAGCCTAGTCTGTGATGCTTGAAATGGCCTGTGTTTGTTAATCACAGCTCATTTGGTTGTGTAGGAAGGTATAAATAGAGTTTCATGTGTGACTGATGGGAGCTGTGAGCCAGCCCCCTGGGTTTGCACTGCTCCTATGAATAGCAGCTCTTAATGTGTTTATATGCCATGCCCCAACTCCAGAGGATTCTGCTGGAGTCTGCTGTGGTGGCACTTCAGTTGAGAGAAAGGAATTTAGCTCTGCTGTGCTTCTTCTCAAGTCCCATCTCCAGCAATACCTGCTGTGCTTGCCACATGAGGTAACATCAAGGTTTATATCATGTCTGGTACAGCTCCCTTTGTTCCTGCTCTTCCCACTTGCTGTCAGAGAGCAGAGCCCCTGCTCTGACCTTCCAGCACCTCCAGTCACACATATCCTCTCCTCTCCTGAGACCCTCCTCACCCTGGCAGCTGTGCAGCCAGCTTCAGACTCTCCCACATCCTGCTGTGCCCTGCCTGCCTTTTCTGGCCACCTTCTTCAGCTGAGGTTGCCTGACTGAGGGCTGTTGGAGCTTCCTTGTTCACACGGACACTTTTCTGCTTGTGGTCGATCCTCTCCCCCCCCCTCTCCTTAATGGAAATGTTCCCTTGCAGCCTCTCCCATCCCACCACCCCACGACACAGTCAAGGATTGCCCCAAAGACAACTTGAATTTGCACTGAGAGCCTGATCTGTGCCTGGGAAGCCCAGTAGCAATCAACAGCATTCTATTAAAGAGAAAGTGATCAAGGAGGGGAAAAGAGCCAAGGGGTGATCTGCTGCAAGATCAGGAGAATGGTTACAAGCACTGAGCAGCATACGACTGACACCTCAGTAATGCCATAGACACAGCTGTGTCAGCCACAGCTTTCAAGCTGTTTAAGCTGTCAACCATTTGAGGTGTTTTGGTTTCTCTGCCTATTGACTCAACACCAGGCTACTGTACCAGAGATCTCAAAGATTATCTGCTCAGGTGGGAGGGCAAGAACCCAGTTCTGCTCCATTTAACTCCTGCCAAGACAGCAGCTCTGAATGATGGCAGGCTTTTAGAGAAAGGTTGTAAGTGCATTTTCAGGACCAGTCTTGCATTTAAAATCTTCAGACTACATTGATCTTCAGCTGTGGGGAAACCCAGTTCATTTTCTTCCTTGTTTACATATAACCCTGATTCAGCTTTGAGATGAACAGTAAGTGCAGGGGAAAATCTGCCCTTCAGACACTCTGAGTGTCCCTGCTAAGAAACCTGCATCGCTTTGATGCTGCTGGTGAGTGAGCCATGATGATGACATTTTCATCACCTCTCATCTAAAGATGGTGAAGGAACTGAATAAACCCTCGTTGTAAATTTCTATTGCTCTTTCACTGTCTTATCTGAGCCCACAAGAAAAACATTTGGCTGCTGTGGGAGAGTTGGGGAGCAACCACTGAACGACAGACAGGTTATGAATGTAATGGCACACAAGGCAGCCTTGCTGAGAACTTTACTAGTTGCACCCTTCCCTTCTGGCAGGGGATCTACAGGCTGCACTGTTGTGTCCCTGTGACTGAAGAAGCCTCTGTGGCCTCTTGGAGCCTGGCTGCTGCTGTGTGGCCAGGGGGACAGCACCCCACAGTGAGCAGTGTGGGCTGCTACCCAAGGTAAAAAAGGGGCTACTCAAATTCAGCCTCACTGAATGACTGTGGATGAGTACAAGAAAGACACCAAGGGTTTGGAGCTTACAGGTTCTCCATCTGCACTGTGCTGATTCACAATATCATACCCCAGCCCCGTGCCTGACAGAGATTTTACATCAACAGGAAGGATTTCTTCTCCATCATGCCAAAACTATTGTGGACTACCTCAGACATTTCAACGCCCTCAGTGATAAATGTCCAAGTCAAGGAGATGCTCGGCTGTTTAGCAATATGTGCATGTGGCAATAAAGTTGTACAAGGCTAAGAATTCCTGCCATGTGCTTTTCATCAGTGTAATAGAAAGAATTATGTAGTCAATCAAGCCTAATAGTGATTTTGCATCTAATTTTTGTTCAGCCAAAACAACATCAAGGACAAGTTTTTCAAGAGCTCTTGACTATGGCAAAGAAGTGCCAGCTCTTTTTTTCTTTTTTTTTGGCTGCTACTCTCATTAATTAACATGATTTGTTCTTCCATTGTGATGAGAAGCACTTCAGAAAGATGACAAATATAAATATAAAAATTAACAGCAAAGTGAGATCAAACTAGAAGACACAGCTAAGTTTTCCCACACCATCACTTTCTTGTATTTCTTATTTAGTTGACCCTTCTCTAAGAAATCATAAATCTCTCAGAGAAGAGTAAGACTTAATGCTGAGGCTGCTATTGTGCATGAAGATTGCTGAATTATCCCTCAGCCTCCTTCCTTATCTGCAGAATATGTGGAACACTTTGAGGGCTGGGGTAAATTATGAAAAAAGAGAATACACCTGACAGTTTGGTTTTAAGCCTCTTCAAAGGTAATCTGTTTCTCTGAACTTTCTGAAACAACAAAATTGTGCAGGAATAATATTAAGACATGGTTCAAAAGCATCCAAATCCCTCTTCAGACTCCAAAGGCCTCTTCGGACTACCACTTGCATGCCACACATCCCTGAAAACCACCTCAGAGCTGCACAAGATCACATGCCCCTTGGCACACCCTGCAGCTCATAGTTTGAACCTTTGGAGCTGTAGTTCATCCACAAAGCCATCTTTTTTCTAAGCCTTCCTGGCAGCCCTTCTGTGTGGCACCCCATAGTAACGTAAACAACTCTCATTATCCTGATCAAGAAAGAACAAATATAAAAAATTTTAATATGTGGCTTAAAGTATTAAAATAGCTTGTTAATCTCCCTCTCCCATTCTCATTCTCTTCCCTCTCAGAAGCTCATATCTTAATCTTTTCAGTCCAGCAGCCTTAGAATAGTTGTGTACATTTTTCAGACTTTATTCATTGCTGCTGAAGAGCAAAATTCATGTTTGATAATAAGAATATAACACGGGGTGCAAAAAGTGTTGAGCATGTTGATAGAATTAGCTGTGACTCCACATAATCTTGAAATGATGCACTTCCACAAAGTGAGCACTCATCCACTTTCTCCCTTTTTTTTCTCTGTCCCACAGGGAACCTTTTCTGTTGAATATGCACTGAGCTTGTCTTTTGCCATAGCAAGGGGAACAGAACCTCACCTTTAACCTGAGGCCTCTCAACCAGCACTCCTGAGATTTTGGTTCCTCTAGAAAACACCAAGAGTAAAAATCTACTGATAAGAGGGAAGGGTAAGATCAGTGGGGGTACATAGAAACAGAGAGAGAGAATGAAAGCACAATTACAAGCATCTTAAGAAACTGGTATTTGAAAAAATAGTTCCTATGTGTTTCCTTGTCCTTCTTCATTTATTCATGATGTCTCACTCATATTCCTGGTGATTTCAGAGAATTAATTTTGCTGTCCTTTTCTGGACACTAGTAGAAGTCAAAGAATGGCTCTGGGCTGACACATACTCAATTCCCATCAACACTCAACCTGTCATATTTTTGCCTTCCCCCAATTCCATGTGTTATGTCTCACATCAGACATGAAGATGACAGTCTCTTAAGGAGGCTAATCTTTTCCTGAGGTAAAACCTGTGGCCAATTTATCCAGGCTCCTGAATGGTTGAATAATAAACTCATTCTTGGACTGAACTGTAGAGTTTAGCCAGCCAGCACTCTCAGACATCAATTACTGCAAAGAGAAGTACATCCTGAACCTACAACTCATAAGCATTTCTTCCTCAGTGTTAATTCATATCCATTAATGCAACAGCCAAAGAAATCACAGAGAAAATATCAGTGGAATTTATGTTACTTGACCTGTGGAAGAAACACCAAGTGTAGCAGAGCAGGAGCAAGCTTTCTGTTCCATGTGGCTCAATTCCACGTCCTGCATGCCAGGAGGATACTGAGAAGGTAGAATTGGAGGGGTTCAAGACACTTCTGTCTGCTGCAGACATAAAAAAGAGAATGGAGAATGAGGACTAGGGCTGTCTTTGTCTGGAAACCAGCAGGTTTTTTACTCCATTGTTTCTGTTCTTCTATCAGAACAGCACGCCCACTTGCAAAATACCTGCTCTTGCCAGAAGGAAAGATCTTGCCCTCCCTGGGATTCTTTTCACTCTGTTCAATTAATTTTATTAACACCCTGTAGACTCAGTCCTCAAGACTTCAGGTGAAAATGTTTCATCATTACAAGTGTTTCACAATAAGAGGCACGCAAAACCTACCATGCACTCAGCATTTTGAAGCAGGGCAATCACTCTGTTAAGATGAACGTAACCAACATTTGTGTCACGAATCCTGAGGTTGGGCTGACGGGGAGATGTTGATGCCAGCAGTCCTGGAACAGATAGCAACACGGTGATGATGGGATGCTCAGTTTGTCCATCCTGGGTGTCCTCTTGCTGGCAGCTGAATGCACACTGGGCCTCCTGGCTCTGGGAACAAGTTAGACATGCGTGGTAAGATCCCAGCACCAGGCTTGGCTCATTGTCCTGCTTCAGGCTGGAGTGATAAAGGGCAGGAACCCATGGACAGCTGTGCTTACGTCATTACCATCTATTAGGCCTTTCCCCATGTTTCAGTCCTCCTATCTCCACCCTAGTCTCCTCCCAAGTAAACAAGAAACCCTAATTACTTTTTCCTTTTCGATCACGATCTGTCTGGAGCCATATCCAAATTATGTACATCTGATAATGATATGTTCACCTTGCATGTCTCACCTTGAGTTGTGTGTGCAGTTTTGGGCACTACAACATAAAAAAGATATTAAGCTGTTAGAGAACGTACGAAGTAGGGACACAAAGATGGCGAAGGGCCTGGGGAGGAGGTCTTAAGAGTGGCTGAGGCCACTTGGTTTGTTCAGTCTGGAGAAGAGGAGACCAAGGGGAGACCTCATTGTGGTTTTCAGCATCTTCATGAGGGGAAATGGAGGGGCAGGTACAGATCCCTTCTCTCCCTGGTAGCCTGTCGTGTCTGGCCGTTGCTCACGACATGCCCAGTGGTTTCTGGTGACCTGCTCAGTCCTTCAAAGGCAGGTAAGGGCACTGTCATCTGCCTGCAGATTTCAAAAATACTACATGATTTTCAGGCAGCCCATGATGTCCATACCAGCTGTGTGCTGCAAGAAACATGGACCAGAGTACAAAAAAATCTTGGACTGATATCAGCCTGGACCTACAGAAGTTCTGACGGGAGACCAGATGTGTTAGGGTTCGTAGCCAGGCTGTATTTCAGAGCAGGGAGACTTTAGCTGATAAATGGTTCCCTGCATCAAAGTCTTGGTGTGTCTGTCACAAAGCGACTGTTTGTGCTGCATAGGTGCACAAAAACACTCACAGCACAAAGAACCCACCATTTCATGGAGAAAACATTCTGAATGATGGAGGCGCAACATTCAGCTGCCATGCTCTGATACAGCACCCAGCCTTCCAGTCACAAATCACAGCTTTGTGTCAAGGGCAAAGCCAGGCTTCCCAAACATCCACACTTCCCCTTCCTTTGCCTTCTTTGTAAAAGCAGCAGACAAACTTTACCTGAAAAAGAACATATTTTTTGCAAGTGAAGTGCTTTTGTAGTGAGGATGAATCCAGGAAAGTCATCAACCTGTTGGAACAAGTCCAGAGGAGGGCCACCAAGATGATTATGAGGGTGAAGCACCTCTGCTGTGAGCATCATCTAAGTCTTTTGAAGCTCACAAAAGGAAAGCAATAAGTATTTTTTACTTTATCAGTAAAATCAGGGGAATTACAAAGCTAGTCCTGTCATAGCCCTTTAGAAGTGCAACACTGAAGTTTCTGACTCATGAAAACAATTCTGAAACCTGTATTGGTAGTCCAGCCTCTACTCCTGGCCTAGACACATATCTTGTCTTAACATTTCCTGGTTAAAATTCTTATTACTGACTTCCCCACGAATAAAGAAAACACGGAGAATATTTTTAGTATGTTCTAAAGCTGAAAACACTGTCATCATGATCAGTTCAAGAAGAGGCGCACTCATGGGAATAATGCTGCATTCAACTGTCTGAAGCCAAGGCTAGAGGCAAATCTGATCAGATCGGCACAGCCAGAAATGTGACAAAATGTCACTAACATTAGGTGATTGCCCACTTTCACTGCTGATTTCTTTAACAGAACTTGAAATAAAAATGAAATTAAGAAGAATCCCACACCTCACAGCCCAAGTGGACTCTGTGTGTCCTTCCTGCCCTGGGTTCATACCAGCAGCCAAGCCCAGGTGCTAGAGCTGGAGCTGGAGTGCAGCTCCAACAGCTCCAGGCTCCCAGGGCTGTGTGCCTGTCAGCTGCTCAAGGCACGTGGTGATTTCACCATGGATATTCCCAGCCCAGTGTGTTCTCTTGCTTTCAGCACAGGGCAGCCCAGGACTTGAAGCCATCCTTGGCTCTCAAGATGATCTGCCCCAGAGGACCTTTGATTTACAGGGCAATGAGGAAAGCCTGGGGAATGCTAACCAGTGCTGGTCAAACCACCAGTAGTTCATTAGCTGCCCACTCTGTCCCTCTTCTGCCTGCCCTTCAAAATGCCCCAAGCCTCACAACACTTGCTGATGTCCCAGTTTGCCCTCAAGGTCAGTAGAGTTAAGTCTGGGATGGGACTAACTCTGCAGTAAAACCTGATCTACTCAATCCAAGTGCAGGCTGTAGCTCTTTCCCCACACTGTTGCCATCCATTTCAAGTGCCTTTTTCCCGCACAGTGGCCTGGCAGACTTCCTCTGACACAGTCTGGAAGCCCCTGCAGACATGATATTTTTTGAAAAACACAGACTTCACTGCTACAAATGAAAGAAGCTGAAAATGTCCCAGCCAGAGCTCTGGCATTTGTGGGAGCAGAACTATTTCTTCACATTGAGTAAACAAGTTTTTACACATCAGATTAATTCCTTGTCCTGCTCACTTGGTGGAAACCCAGCAGAGGCTTTGGCAAGGCTTCCCCACGTGGGTGCCTGAACTGCAGGGCTTGAAGGGATTCCATTTAAGGATTTAATGCTTTCCCTCTGGCTCCTCACACACAGCTCCTGCCTTTGAAGGCAGCCCCTCTTCCCACAGGCCATAGTGGCAACAAACCCTGGAGCTGCTGCCACTCCACTGCCCAGGAACACTGAGCCAGGTGTCAGGAATGTGCTCCCAGGGGAGCTCAGGGAGCTCAGCATCCCTTGGAAGGCTGCTGGCACCTCCTGTGGAAGGGGACCAGGAGCAGGAGCTGGCAGGCAGGCAGTGAATGCCTGTGGAAATCACCATGAAACAAGAGCCCAAAATAGGTTTGCCACCTGGGACAGGCCAAGACACTACTCTGGATCCAGGCAACAGGCCTGGCTTTTCTTCCTGACGGGAATGAAAGGACTGGAGAATGATTCAAAATTGCAAAGGAATATGGGAACAGAGATAACATCTGAATGAGGAAACCTTTTCCAATAGGTAGTACATCATGAGACACTTTTGGCAGTGTAGGAAGTATTTTTCTACTTGAACTCTTTTGTATTGCCCTTACCCAATCCTTCTGTAAAGGTTTTAATTAAGAATATATTTTTCATATATAGATACCTCTTCTTCCAAGACTGCATTTAAAGATAGCCTGATGCACTTAATTTTCAGCTTAATTTCACTAAGTATCTTTCCTTCAATACTTGCCTCTCGAGAGATGACAATGCACAACTCACATGCCTTTTGGAGCTGCTGGGACAATTTCTGGGGCAATTATGTGCATTCACCATGCTGCAATGATGAAGTAATTTTGACAGCACCAGAAAGTGGCTCAGAAGTTTCTCCTCTTTAAAAATGTAAGGTATGGATCATTATGCACTTAGGATGATTCAGGCCAACAAGAATCTTAAAAGATTCTATCTGTGAAGGTGCCAGACAGGAACTCCCAGCTGTATGTCACAGAGGAAACTTTCAATTAAGATTAAATAAACATTTACACTGGCACTCTTGAAATCAATCAATCTGTCCTTCCAGTTGCTTCATCCTGGATATATTTTGGGAAAATATTGGGATTATATTTCCTACAGTGCACTCCTCTAACCTTTCAAGTCCAATTGTCCCCCACTTACACAACTCTCCCCTTGAATCTGCTGGCTTTTAAAGTCCAAGCCACACACACCAAGTGCATCCTGAGCTCAGTGATCCTTTGAACAGTGATGCCCAGTGGACATGGTTTTTGGTAACATACTGTAAAATGGCCTCTCTTCACTCAAAAAAAGTATCTCCTGGCTCTGACACTATTTTGTCCAGACAAGAACCTGCTGCACACCTTTTGAAAACGAGCCAGAAAACAAGAAAATTGGAGTTTTGATCATATTTGGAACCTGTAAACAACTAGAGTGTTAGGAGCTTTCTAGAAAGACTTGCATGACCCAGCATATAGTTACCAAATAATCTCTGTTTAAGCCATCCTCCAGAAAGGAACTCATAAATGTACTACTGCTTGAGAATTCCTCTAAACTACTGCAGTTTGGGAATTTTAGCTGCAGGCCACATCTGTTTTTCTAAATAGGTTTTCTAAATCTTTTACTTTGTAACAGCTGTTGATTACATAAATACTAATTGCACCACTGAACAATAGTTGTCTCTATTGAACTGCTCAGTAGATAATGAAAATAGACTGCAGGCATAAG
This sequence comes from Passer montanus, assembly GCF_014805655.1. Lineage (NCBI taxonomy): Eukaryota > Metazoa > Chordata > Aves > Passeriformes > Passeridae > Passer > Passer montanus. Next base: position 6,285,412 of record NW_024356505.1, on the reverse strand, counting down.
AAAGCCCATCTTCAAATTCTTCTGTTCTGCTAGGCATCTCCATCCAAAAGGTCTATCCTTTACTGACATTAATGTACCCTTTTTATGATAATAAGCTAAAATTGCTTCACAATTACTTCAAAAGCAGTAATTATGTTGTAGAAACAATGCCTAATTTCTACTTAGATTTGTTTACTTCTGTCTGGAGCCATTTTCGTTATGGAAACAGCATTGTCAGACTGCTGGCACTCTGAAATGAAACGAGAAGGCTCATTTCTGTTCCTATCAACCTTGGATTTCACATCCAAGAATTTCACCATCTTGAGCAGCACATTGTGGAAATTCTCCAAGGAAAAGAGGTAGAATTTAATGAATAACAACATTTTTAGGGCAGCAAACAAGTTCTATTGTAATCAGAAGGATAAGTGTATAGTGTAGAATTTTCAAATATAAATACAGGTTAATGAAAGGTACTTACACAGAACATAGGAACAAAGAATTATAGAGTGGTTTGGCTTTCAAGGGACCTTTAAATATCACCTAGTCCCAGTCTCTGCCGTGAGCAGGGACATATTTCAAACTAGAGAAGCCTCTCATGCACTGAGAAGGGAAACAGCAGTCATTTATGTGTACCCAGTCCTTGGAATGTCCTGTATTTTTATTTCCTTCAGTTCAAAATCACTGGCTTTATCTGCATAGCTTTTACAATGGTGTAAATTCATTTTCTGTTTAACTTATTCTTCATTTACACCAAAAAGTTGGAATTCACTTTCCTTCTGTCAAATGAGCTTCTGTGGGAGCATATTTCATTAATCCAGCATAAAGATCCCCTTTTGAAATACCTGATGATACCATAAAGAGTGACAATCTCTTAGCCTTCAATATGAAAAATGATAAGCAAATTAGTTAATTAAAACCTCTACTTTTTAGTTCCTGGTGTCACAGAAAGCCAAACCAGCATTTCAGTTTCTCTTCTTCTTTCTCCCACTCTCCTTTCTGTCCCCCTGCTCATTCTTCATAACTCCTCCAAACATCTACCAGCCTCCTCCTAAACACAAAAAGCCCCACAAGCTTGAGGAAAGGAGGGGTTCCACTCTTTGTTATGGATGTTATGGAGCAAGTGCCCAACACAGCAATGGTTTTATGATGGTGTACATAATCCTAACACCTCCCAAACCCTTCACTGTTTTTTACCCCAATAGTTGGGCATATCCCCCCCAGAGAATCAATACTTCCAGCTCAAGCGACTCTCTACTGAAAGCTGATGTTTTCCTCTATGAAGACCATGCTATATCGTATCTAACTAATCTATCTAACTAATAATGTTAGTTTAATATTGCAGCTAAGCCTATTCCTATGACAAAACAGTTGTTACAGTGACTAGAGTCGGTGGAGGATTCAAAGAGAAAACTTCAAGTCAGGTTTGAGCTCACTCTACTAAAGTCATGCAGATACTTACACCACATAGTTCCATTAAACCAAAGGGATCAGAGCTGTGCTTCTGGCAGCATTCCAGACACCTCTCACTGGAGTTTGGAACTCAAGCAACACGCTGTTGTGTGACACGTGGTGTAGAGGTCAACACAGAGCAGCTCCGTGGACTGTATGGAGCGCTTTTCCCAGCTGAGAAGCAAGCTGGATCTGAAATGTCCTGTCCAATGTTAATTAGTTGGTTTTGTTGCTCCCATGATTAAATTCTTCAGATTATAACTGGAATTATAAAATTTCTGTTGGGTCTCTGTAACAGAAATTGGTAATACAGTCCTTTATAGAAAAAGGTTTTTACTACTTTTGGTCATTAACCAGTTCACCAGTGTAAACAGGTAAGTAAAAGATGAATAAACCTTCTCATCTATTTGTGGAGGAAATTCGAAATTAGAAAATATATGGTTGTTACATAGATCAGAAACTGTTGATTTTTCTATGACAGGCAAAATTTATTATTAATACTATGGCATACACTGGTCTAAGTTCAGAAAGAAGCTAGAATGCCACAAATATATCCTCATCACATGGCACTGTAAATATATATAATATATATACACACAAACACCAATTAACAACATTTATTGTTAGTAATACAGTAGTAACGTGTAATGTTATTATACATATATATTTATATGTGTGTGTGTGTGTAGTGAAGAGAGAAACACAGACAACAAAATGCATATTTTCACTTCACTTTTTCTGAACTCCTCCATGAAATTATATCTTTAAATTATCTGTTATGGATGCACACAGAAACCTGGGTGCTGGTGGCACAGTGCAGTGCAACAAAGCCCAAAAATATCAGTGACAATGCTCTGTGGCCCACACTGGCATCATATGAGTTAAAGGAAATCCTACAGTCCAAAACTGCTGGAGTTGAAAGCTCTCCAATGACAATCTGATGCATGGGCTGGTTGTGGGACCTAGTGCCAGCTTTGTATTATTTCAGCTGCAGGTGCAGACTGGCATTTGCAACAATTGTCACTTGGTGGAGCCAGATTTCTCTGCAAATGGAAAACGCCTTATGAGTGGAAAAGCTCTCCAAGTCACAATTTTTAAACAACAGATTGGAGAAAGAAAGATGGGAATCAGAGGACTTAAATGTTTTGAGAAATCAAAATTTTTACAATTTTGCTCTTAGTTACTCTGTCATAGCCTTGCCAGCTGAAGAAACAGTCACTACCATGAATTGAAATAGGACAGAAATGAAGCTGAGATACATTTGGGAATTTATGTGCAAACATGTAAGATGCAACCAAAAGCTGTCACTTTTTGGGTTTGCACTATTTAAACAAGTTCAGAATGTTGATGTTAAACTGTTGCTAAACTGATGCTAAACTGATGGGATCCTGTACTGATGACAGGTTTTAAAATATAACTGCCATTTTTTCCCATTTCTCTTAATTTCTCTTAATACAAGTGAGAAAGGACAGAAGGTATTTGTAGTATAACAGAGAGAACATCCCAAGAGGACAAAATGAGAGGATGCTAAGCTACAAACACCTTCTCTACACTGTGCTCACATTAGCATGCTTTTTTACCTGACCACGTGTATGGGACATTTTAATTAAAGAAGTGTGATTAAGTAAAAGCTTCTCTGGCTTCTGGTTTTGTGTTACATTTATTATAATTTCTGTAACAGCCCAGGGAACTCGCATTACTCTCTGCCATTTTGCTTTTAAATGATTCAAAGGGGTTATTACCAAGATCATAAAATCACAGAATGGCCTGGGTTGAATTGGCCCACAAAGATCCAACCCCCTTGCTGTGGGCAGGGACATCTTTCACTAGACCAGGTTGCTCAGAGCCCCATCCAACCTGGCCTTGAGCACTTCCAAGGGTGGGGCAGCCACAGTTTCCTTAGGCAAACTGTTCCAGAGCATATGTCCTCTCTAGCATGTTTGTGTCTTCTCATTACCTATTTTTTCTCTGCACTGAATTGCTCTGAACCACAGAGATAAGGCTAGATGACAGGTCTACTTTTGTGGACTTGTCCTGACTGGCATATAAACAGTCTTACCTGTTTTTCCATACCTTTTCCAGACCTGTCAGATCCCACACATTGGGAACAGACTATCAATTGGCTCCAGCTTGCTGTTTTTATTCAATATACATTGAAAGAATAAGAGAGCTCTTGGTGAGTGACCTTACCTGCCAGAAAAGTCTGGCTCAGTCTGCACTCTGTCTGTGGGTGTATCTTACAAGCAGCACAGAGAAGAGAAATGGGAGTCCCCCATCAGAGCACTGGGGACTGTGGCTTAGGGCTGGCTTGGAAGGCCATCTGCTTCCACCACACACTGGAGGAGATGATGGTCATGATTTTCAGATTCTTGGTACATTGGCAAGCCTGGCACACGGTCTGGTTGTCACAGGTTCTGTTCTATTCCACAGAAACGTGAGAAGTCCTACCTTTGCTTTCCTAGGTAGTCAATTTGCACAATCATTTCTGCATAAGTTTCACTCTTTCAAGGTTAGTGAGCACATGATCATAAAAGTGAATGATATGCAATGAACAATTTAATTTATTACTGTGTGCAGCAACAGGACTTTTATGAAGAACGAAAAATTACTGTGTTGTCTTTGTCCAGGAAAGCAAATAGAACAAGTGAAAGCTAAACAACCACACTTTATAGAAAAACAGAATAAAGTTAGAGATGAAAATCACCAAAGATCAAACAGAAAAAATGGGATTATGTGAAATAAAGGAGTGACTTTTCCACATACAGAAGGACAGCATTGTGTCTCTTAATGCTGGAAGTCGGAGTACAGGCAAGATGAAAACAATCATTAGTTCTGCATACCTGGAATAGCTGGAAAGGTGCTCTGTGATGGCACAAGCTAGGTAGGAATTAGTATTTTCAACCAGCAAGTTGATGGTTTTACTCTCCCATCACTTGTGCCTGGAGCTGACAACAGAGTTGGGATCTGTGCCCTGGATAGGAGGAACAGTCCCACAGTTGGCCATGAGGCCAGGGACGCTCTCTTCGGGCTGGAGAGGTCTCCCATCTGTGCCAGGCATGTTTGGACTCCCCCACAAGTTGGGGAACATGTTTGTGCCTTGGTGGCAGTTTCAGAATTAAGTTTGTTGAAGGGGGAATTGATGAGCAATATTCCTGTGTGGCCCCATGGAGCTGAAGACACCAGGATCTGGTGTCTCTCACAGATCTCCAGCCTGTGTCTCTTAGGAGCAGGGATGAAATGGGGTCGCTGGGGTCAGGTCATGCAGCATATTGAGTTTGGGTTTCAGGTGGGCTCATCTGTTGGGCTTGATGGTCTTGGAGGCCTCTTCCAGCCTCAGCATCCTGTGATTCTGTGTCACTCTCTTCTCCCAGCCAACAAGCAACAGGACAACAGGAGATGGCTTTGAGTTGCACCAGGGGAGGTTTGGATTGGACATTAGGTAAAATTTCCTCGCTGAAGGGGTGGTCAGGCACTGGAACAAGCTGCCCAGGAAAGCAGTAGAATCATTATTCTTGTGATCAAAAGACACGTAGAAATTTTGGGAGGTGGTTTAATGACAGTCTTGGCACTGCAGGGTTAACAGCTGGACTTGATGGTCTCAGAGGTCTTTTGCAGCCTATAATGATTCTAAGATCACAGAGCTGGAAACCTAGAAAGGGTTGTGTGTCCCAGCCTTCAGCTTGACTTTGGAAGGTTTCTAAATCCCAGAAAACAATGAAGTGTGGCAGTCACTCCTTTCCCACATCTCCTGCTGCTCCTGCTCCTCCTCCCATTTCAGCTGTCCTGACAAAGCTGGCCAAGAGCAAATATTCTTGGCCACAGGAAAGGGACGAAGGTGTTGCTCCTATTCAGAGCAATGCCAGATCCTTGCCTTCAGGCTGTGCAAGAACTTAGTAGGAGCCTTTGTTGCTGGAAACCAGAGCCCACATCCAGAGCCCACATCCAGCCTGCTGCTGAGCAGGGAGCTGGGCACTCTGAGGGGCTGGGTGGAGAGCTCAGGGCTGCCCACCACAAACTCCAGCCCTCAGCTGAGGGATGGCCAGGGAGGAGCACCAAAGACAGAGGCTGTGACAGGAACTTGAAGTCTGCTCCCATGTCTGGAGGATCTGTTTAATGTTCAGAAGAAAGTAAATGTACATTTTCTGGCCTTTTGGGGACTACTTCACCATTCCTTTTCAAGCTTTAGAGGCCATATTAAACTCAGCATTCAGTGGAGTTCCCTAGCTTGTGAAGCCTTAAACACTTTTCCTAGGGTTTTTGCATAGTTATGTAATTCTAGATTTCCCCTCCCAAAGTGCAAAATAAGATTTTTAGCTGGACTACTTCCCCCCTTTTCTTTTTTTTTCTTTCTTTAAATGAATCTCACATACTCCTTTCTGAACAATCATCATTTGTATTGCCCCCAAGTCAATATTTAGCATTTTCCAATCAGTGAATCCTCTTTAAACTGAACATTCAGGATTCCTGTGGTGTAGAAGCTTCCTGTTTTTCACTTTTGGCTCTCCGGTACTTTTTGCTACTGGTTTGGGCAAAGCTCGTCTATTTAATCTACAATCTCCCTAGCAAAACTTGTGAAATCAAATGCTGAGGGGAGGAGGCAGAGGGTAAATGTGAGTAATTCCTGTAACCTGTCCATCAGCCTGGCAAGCTCCTTGACCAGAGGTTTGCTGTAGTTTAGATTAGCTGGATTTTTCTTCTTTCTCTGACTTTTGGAGTTTTGGCAAAGTACTTTGGGAAAGAAATAGTTGAAAGAGAAGCTTTAATTTGCTCTCCTGAAGTTAATCAGGGATGGCAGAGAGGCTTTCTAACAGCACATGGTGTGGATCCTATGTGTCCCCATTCTGCTGCAGGGGAGGGGTCTTCAGAGTTTGGAGCTCATGACAGAGTTTCTGGCACTGTGCATAGAGGCCAGGTGATAAGGAATGAGAGAGGCAGCCTGGCTAGGAAGATAACTTACAGAAGCTCCTATGGTTTTATTTCCAAAGCCAGTTTCACTTTGTTCCAGCTGAAATTGTTAGTTTCTGGGGTTTCACTCCCATGCTGCAGGATAAACTGAAATGCTATATCTGAAAAAGAAAACCTGAACTGCAGACTCAAGGAAGTTGATGGAAAGAAGAATGCTTTTACCAAATCTAATTTATTTGGAAAACCAGCTTTCTCTCTAAACCAGTTTGAAATGCAGTCCTCCAAAGAGCCCAGTGTGCATTCCCAAGTGATGATCCAAAGGAAACAACTACCTGTGCTTTCAATGCACTTCTCTGCCCAGACTCCTCAAAGGGACAAGCTCAGCCTGTCTTCATGGCCCAGCTACAAAGAGTGTAACTCATGCTTGTGTTGTGAACAGGATAGGATTTGCAGGCAGCAAAAAAATTCCTCCCTCCCTGACGCCTGTCCTCACCAGCTGCATGCTGTAAGAACTATGGAGAAGTTCAAATAAGACTGTGCAGAATCAGACCACAACCACCCTGGTGCTTACAAAGGCTCTGACAGCAGCCCTGGTCCCTCCAGACTGACAGCCAGGGGATATTTCTCAGCAGAGGCATTTTAGATGATAAACGGCTCCCAGAATCTATTCATCAGCATGTCTGTCACACAAGCTACCTCTTATTGTCTAGCTGCAAAATCCACACTGACAGCATAATGCACCACCTTTTCCATGTGGGAAGAGTCCTGACATTTTAAACAACAGAGGAGCCAACACTCTGCCCTGCTTTACAGCTGGCAGGGTTTGACCAGGCACTCAGCTGCTAGGCTGCTGTCACAAAAGCAGGGCTCAGTAAAAACCACTTTATTTTGTAACTTCATTTGTGTATGTGCACTGAACCTGTGGCTGGTGTTTCAAACCGTGTTAGCTAGAAAGTTGGCTTTCCAACCAAATGAGATGTTTTGCACAGCCCAGTTCCTCTGAGGCTTTTCCCCCTCACACAGGCTTTGTGCTGGTGAAAAAGACCAAAGTTCTCTTATTTTTTATTAGACAAGTATACCACTTCTCTATCCTGTTATTTCCACTTTAGGAAAAAAAATAGATGTTTTATTCAGAAAGATTCCTACTAAAATACATTTTGGGGATCACTGACTTACACGTAAATAAGATTTTTTTCCTATATCCACTTGATTTCTGAACAGCTTTAACAGCTTTTAAGCCTGAACTCAAACTGATCATCATCAGTTAGATCAGCTCTTTAAATAAAACAAACCTTAAGCTAACCTTTCTCTCTGCTTACTTGTAGTAGGTTATAGTTGTCATCTGTTTGTTACCCCATTTGCACTTAAAAATCATTAAAATACTGATGCTCCAATGCAGAAGCAGTAGGAAATATTTCTGTATTAGGTAAGGCATTTTACACAGAGATTTATACAGAGAAGAGAAATGGAGGATTTTTTTCAATTTCTGTTTTCAAGAAGTGGAATTTCAAAAGCAGCTTCAAGTCTCAGGTCTCATTATTAATCATCAGTTAGTTTGCACTGTGCAAAAATTATTCCATCCAGTGGGCCTGAAATGACACAGTTAAAAAATAAAGGGAAAACCTGGTGCAGATTAATCAGCACCTGTTTAAGGAGCAAGTTGGATGCTTAGAGGGAAGGCAACAGATTTCCTAATACAATGATACAACTTCTAAAATAAGTGCCAAGTGAATTAAAGCTCAGAATATGTTCTTATGGTCAATGCTAGATCACTCCAAATCTGGTCCAAGAATAATGCAGTCCTGAGCTATCCCACAGCTTGCAAAAGGAAAGAACAGCAAGGTCTTCATAACTGACCCTTAACTCACACAACAGGAAAAATCTGCACCCTCTCACAAAGAATTTAAGCTTTTGCAGTACTTTTAGAGTGATGGCAGTTTATGGAGAGCACTGGCAGCCACCCAGAACAATTCTCCTTCTTACAAACCCTTGGCACCTGACCTCTGATCCAAGGGCAGCAGCTACTTTGGCATGCTGGAAAGGAAAATGCCCAGGAGTCAGCGTGTGCATAGGGATGACATGTAGGAACAAAGGTCAAACGGCCAGGGCAGACAAGTATTCCCTCTTCTGGATCAACCTCTCTGCTTAAAATACACTTTGAATAGGAAGAGAACTTCATCTGCAGCAGAGACAAATGTCAGCTGCTGAGAAGGCTCACTTGACTTTGAAGAAATCAAGCGTCTTGGCTCTGAGGAAGGCAAACAGATCCTAAGTCTCTTATAAAGCCCAGAAGAAGGGAAAAAAGTCTTACTTCCTTGATGAAAATGAAAATATGACTGGGGCCAATCTCCTGGAGCTGTGGATGGATAAAAGTGGAGCATTACAGTTTATAAAATGCTTTTGAAATCTGGTTTATTAGTGCAACCTCTTCTCTTGGCCGAGACACATGTCTTGTCTTGATATCTCCTGCTTAAAATCCTTTTAAACATCTTATTTTCCACCATAAAAAGGAATGGATATCGTGAGTTTATTTTGAAATTGAAATACTGTCATCGTGCCCTGTTCAGGAAAAAAACATATGTGGTAATAATGGAATGTGGCTGTATTCAACTGTCTGAAGCCAGGGCTAGAGGCAAATCTGATCAGATCGGCACAGCCAGAAATGTGACAAAATGTCACTAACATTAGGTGATTGCCCACTTTCACTGCTGATTTCTTTAACAGAACTTGAAATAAAAATGAAATTAAGAAGAATCCCACACCTCACAGCCCAAGTGGACTCTGTGTGTCCTTCCTGCCCTGGGTTCAGCAGCCAAGCCCAGGTGCTAGAGCTGGAGCTGGAGTGCAGCTCCAACAGCTCCAGGCTCCCAGGGCTGTGTGCCTGTCAGCTGCTCAAGGCACGTGGTGATTTCACCATGGATATTCCCAGCCCAGTGTGTTCTCTTGCTTTCAGCTCAGGGCAGTCTGGGACTTGAAGCCATCCTTGGCTCTCAAGATGATCTGCCCCAGAGGACCTTTGATTTACGGGGCAATCAGCACCTCCTTTTCAACATAGGGCTTTAGGGATATAGCCTGGAAATAGCTTGGCCCAGTTTGGTTTTTAGCCCCATGTTGAGTGCAAAGCTGTGCATGTGCACAGTCTGCAGGGAGCTCAGCCCCTTCTCCTTCTGGATGGAACAGCTTCCCTCCCCCTTAATCTCCCAGTTCGCCCTTGGGCCTTGGCAGCAATACCAACTTACAAATTCCAGTGACAGGATACTTCTGAGGAGAACAAACAAGTGAATGTTGGGATTTTAGAACCAAAGATGCCTGTTTTATTACTACAGGATTCTTGCAAAGAACACTCAGCTCCTAAGCTTTGCAGCAGGCTTTGGAGTCCACAATCCTATCTCTGTTGTCACCACCCATTTCCTCCAGGCAGACCTTTGTGACCATCACTGTATTTCTGGAAGTTCCTGACCTGGTAAGAAGCCTTCATCCAATCTCTGGTGCCAGCAGGACTTCCAAGGGAAGCTCATGCCTCTGGGGTACATTCCTTCTCCACACACACTGCTCTGGAATGCTAGATGGATGTCAGGACCTGCCTTCACAGGCCATTAGTGGGAGCTCTGGAAGAGCTCTGTATTCTCTCTGGAAAAGAACAGTGTCTAGGACTGAGGTGACCAACACATGATAGACAAAGCAGGAATGGAAAAGTGCCTTGTTCACTGCCCAGGCAGCCACAAAGATGAGCTTCACCTCCAAGGGACCCAGCTGAGCCAGCACAGAGCATGCTCAGCTGTTCCATGCCATGGGGCAGTCTCAGGGCTAGAGCCAGGACTGTGGGCACAGAAAGCAAGGAGATCACTTTGGCAAGAGGGAGAGGTCAGCAGCTTTGGTGTGTGCTCTGGCATTCAGGAGAAAAACCTACCCTGATTGCCCCAGCATTTTTTTGGAAGCCTCTGAAAAATTTCCCACCATGGTGGGAAAGCAGCAGCCGGACCAAGTCACTGCCCTTGTTCCCAGGTTGGTGGGAGCATAGCAGTGGGAGGGCAAGAGGACATCCAGATTGCCCCACCTGGCCATGGAGGCTTAAAGGCACTGGCAGCTAATGTCTGTCAGATCCCTGTGAGTCTTTGAAGAGCCCTTCTTCTGGATTTCCTGCCCAGAAGTAAAAGGAACTCCTGGCAACACAATCACATTGAGTTAGATGTTTCCTTCCCTCTCTGACTCTGTCCTCTGGATCAATGGTTTTGCATCTTGCAGGCTCTCTGCTCCTCACTGTCCTGGATTCTGACCCACTGCACCAAGATGTGCTGGTTTCTGTGTCTCAGTTGCCAAACACTCTTGTGCCTCTTGTGAAAGCAACTGACAATACCTGTGACCTCTCCTATGCTTCATTGGAGCAAGGAACAACTTCACCAAACCACAGCCTGGATCTCACCTTTTGTCATTATCTACAGCTCCAGCAGGACATGTTTTCAGCCCTAGCAACTCCTCCTGCAACTTTATATGTGCACAAAGACATGCCCCAGCTTTCATTTCCATTTTAAACTTTACATTAGGCAGTGAAGCTCTCTGCTTATATGGTTATCCCAGAAAAGACAACTTCTTCTCCTTTTTGTTCCTATCTCTGAGCAAGGAGATACCAAAGACCTTGACATGTAACACTTTTTTCCTCTTTAAACAGAGCTTGTCTTTGAATTTTGAAAAACTGCTTTTATTTCTTGTAACTAGAACATTTCTGTTCAGAGAAACACTGCTTGAAGCTACCCCCATACCCTCTCAAACAGTCTCTTGCAAATTCAGATCCCAATGAAATTCAGAAAATGACTCATTCTGGGTTTTGCTATTTATTTGCTGATGTCCTTCTTTACTTTTTCACACTGTTTTCCAAATACAATCCACTAAGAATTGTCTTGTTTTCCCTGTAGGTTCCACTCCAGTTCTGCACAGCAGGGTACAGAGCTTGGACCACTTTTCCAAGTTTGCAATTTTTCAAGTCACCACAAGGTCAGGATGACCTGTGAGACATTTTATTTCTCCCTTTGGGGCCTCTGACTTAAAGATCCCACAGACCTTTCAATATTCCTTGACCTTAGAAGTCTCAAAGCTCTCCCAAATGATACAAAGGAGATTCCTCAGGGTTTTTTTTCTAATTTTTCATTGTGTGTACAAAGGCAGCTTGTGGCACTACCTGCAGGGTCAGTGCTTCCACCAGGCATACGCATGAGAGGAGAGAAAGATGCTCTGTGATTGTCTGGAAAGGAGTCTTCTCTCCCAGGTAAGGAGGGCTGCAATATGATAAACAGAACTGAGGGACTTTTATACTCACCCCTTACTTATTTCAAAAGTGATGTGTATGCAGTCAATTTTAATATGCAGGTTTTCATTTTGATGCTATGTTTTCATACTGATGCTATGGGGAACAGCACATGTGGCCATGAGTATGACACGTTTGTTTTTAGACTCCCAAGTTCACAGAGAAAATCCTTCAGACGTGGCTCAGTTTTCAAGGACAGAAAACCCTCACCCACCTCACCAAGTGGCAAACAAATGGCACCTGCGTTCAACAACAGGCTCAGGGTGCAAGAGGCTGCCTGCAGCAGGTCAACAACACGCTCCTAGGTTTGCCACCTGGGACAGGCCAAGACATTACTCTGGATCGAAGCAATAGGCCTGGCTTCTTCCAGGAGTGAAAGAACTGGAGGAGAAATAAGAACTGCAAAGGAAAATAAGACTAGAGAAAATATCTGAATGAGAAGATCTCCAATAGGTAGGGGACTAAGGTATGGAAAGTATGAAAAGATGGGAAGCTTATTGCTCCTGTCACACCATCCCTGTTTAGACTGGGAGTGGAGAAGGAAAGAAAGGGCGTTCCCTTAAAAAATGTAATTGAGTGAGACATAAATCAAGAGTTAGTTCACTGGAGTAAATTAAGGTTGGCTGCTGTGAAGAGTGAGGAAGTGAAAACCTTTGGTTGGCTGCCCAAGGGAAGGGAGGAGAGGAGATAAGATATGAGGTAGGTGATGAAAGGGATGCAGAAGCACAGAAATGTGAACAGGTTAGTGCTGATAAAACATTGTGCTCTAGGTCCTACTTTTCCCATTCCAGTGGTTTGGAAGTGTGAGACAGAGCTGACAAAAGAGCCTGTAACAAAGAGACAGAGACACCAGAACCACTTTTCAGTTATAAGCTTTTTCTTTTTTAGAATTCAAGCTTACACAGTTATCTATGCCCACTATATTCATAATTACATTTTAATATCTGCATACAAAAGCTATGTAAAAATTATTTTCTTCCCCAAATATACAAATTTTCTCTTTAGATAGTTTAAAACATTTGTGATCACAGATTTTTTTTAATATATTTTAGGCTGAAAAAATATTACCAATCTAGCATAACTCTTAACACTGTTTGCAAAAAAATACATCATCCAAGGTACTTTGTTTTTTACTGTATGGTGTAATGTTTTCCTTACCCTCAGGGCATGAAACTGATATAAAAAAATAAACCAAATAAGTAAAACCCACAAACCTCATAGACAAAGTAGTAAGTCCTCCCAACTGACTTCATAAAAACAAATAAACAACCCAAACCACCCTCCTCTTTAAAAAAATTATGAATGACTAATTTGATGTATTTATGAGCAAACTGAAACGGCAGAGTGCTAAGGAAGTAGGAAAAGAGAAAAAGAAATTACAGTATGTCAGCTAGTTCATGCCCTGATACTATCTTTACCAACATTAAATGTGTAATTAAATAAAGTGTCTTTTAATGTTTTACATTGTGCTCAGTAATTTACATAAATTTAATCCACACCTGGGTGCTGATGTAGATTTACATTTGATTGTCTTGTGCATAAACAAGGTTAGCTTTTAAAGAAGGTAAACTGTGCAATGGACAGTCACAAACAACTTATTACCTGCACAATATTGCTTTTTGAAGGCGACATCAGTCAATGTGGATACACACAAATAATGCATACTCTTTGCGTTTGCTAACATCTATACTAAAACTTTGTGATAAGGCCAAACCTTTTTTTTTGTTTTGTTTTTAATTTTAAAGCAAAAATATACCATAGTAAAAAAAAAAAAGAACCAAAAACGTGCTTACACCGTTTTGAGTCTTTAAGTGGAAAATAAATCTCTATCACACTAGAATAAAATTCTCTCTATAAAATTTAAATACAGATCACTTCATTACTATATCAAAACGAAACCTCTGGCAATCATTTCCAGATGATCACAATAACAAGACACATTAAGAGGTTCTGTTGCCTCTTCCTTTGTGAAAAGAAAAATGTTGAACACTTTCATTTGCTCTCACAGTGAGAGGAAAACGTTCCTTGGTTGTGAATTTTGATTCTGTCAATGAAAAAGGTTTAGCCTTAGGAATGCTGGCTACATCTCAAAACCATAAGACTGATTTTTAAAATTTATGATTCATGCAGCAAGAAGTCAATATGACACATACAGATTAGAGTTCCATAGCATAAAAATACATCACTAGCAATGACATGCTCTGCTTGTGATTAACAGCCCTCTCTTGGCAGATTTCTGATATAAATGGTCTTTCTGGACAGTTTTTTCCTCTTTCTGATACCTGCCTCTGAAGAAGTAAGCAGTCTGCTCAAAGATGATTTTGGACCTGGGAGGTCTAACTATAAGGTCTACATTTTGGCAGAATGTAAACAAAAATCATTAGCACACACTATATATGTTATAATAAATATCACAACTTAACTGAGATTACACATGAAATGAGTATCTAAATGCACATGTTACTCAGGGCAATACCATGAATGGTGACAATCAGGTTTGACAAGGAAAAACCTTCTGTGTAAGACCCACATGTAGACCACAAAGCAAACACGAGAGCCATGTGGCACCAGCAGAAACAAGACTCTGGACTGCACTGGAGAGCACAAGTTTGTTATTTCACTCAGAAGGCCAGTTACTACAAAGGGTGCTGACTGTGGCACTGGCGTCTGCCACTGAGGTGGTCAGTCCAGGGGCACAATCCCACAATGGCTTGAGATCACTGATATTTAGAAGTACATCTTCGCAGAGCTAAGGTCAGTTAGTTTTGCCCTCAGGATCACATAAATCAGCAGTCACACTGAGGAAGTAAAGGAAGTGACACAAAGTAAGACTGGTAGGAGATCAGAGGCTATTAGATGTCAGTTCATCAAATCTGTCCAATGACAAGCTTGGCTTTAGTTTTTAGTTAGGGAATACTACTAACTCAGTCTGTTAATTAGTGCCAGACTCAAACTTAACTGGAATTAAGCTAGAAAAACATGTTGATGTATGTCCTTTCTGCTTAGAGCACTGCCAGAACTGTCTAAGTCAGTTGCCTGATTTTAGGCACTTCAGTCCATCTGCAATCACCTAAAGGAAGGAGGCCTGACTTTCTGAACCCTGACTTAGCACAGCTCCAAACTGCATTGGTATTTTGGAACAAGAAGAGATGTGATGCTTCCTCTCCTGGGTCTCACCTGCAGCACAGTCAAAAGCTTGAATGCCTACTCAAGCTCACATTAAGCAAACAGGTGCACTGGCTTCAGGAGGAATTCCATGCTCAGATCCATGGTAGAACAGGGCTTCAAAAGACACGCACATTCCTTTTTTCTTTGCAAGCCACTGTGGGCATAGGCACTGATGCCCAAGCCTTTCATGTATTTGTCATATATTTAAAGCTTTGTAGATTTCTGATACATGGCTGTAGCTCCCAGTACTTTTCCTACCCCTTTTCCCCTACATTTAAATCAATAAGATAACCTTCTAAGACATATTATGCTACATTCCTGAAATATTATTTAGTCTTGCCTCTTTAGCCAAGGATGTCTTATTTCCTTTTACCATGTATTCTAGACATAGTAAATACGGGGCTAGAAACGCAGGAGGGACACCAAATGGGCAAAAACAAAAGGGAGGATTACTTAACTAAATGCTCTTTTAATTGGACACTATTGCTAAATATGCTAATTTATTAAACTTATAAAATTGTGGAAGTTCTGTATCACATGTGCATTTTGCCATAGTTGCACCTGGAGGCCTCCAATTCTGCTTTTATATTCCTTGCTATATTAATATTGATGTGAATGTTGATTATGAATATTGAATATTGATAATGAATATTAATATCATCTTGAAAGTGTGTTGTTTTGTTCCTAGATTGTGAAGGCATCAGCTCAAGTAAAGGATCAGCTGCTTTTCTGAGTTCCCTATCACATGCTGTAAGTCCTCCACCAAGTCACCCCAACCACCTATCCAAAAAGCCAGTTTCTGACTCTTTGCTCCCAAGACAGCGCTCCACAAGGAACTTGGATAGAGATATTGTTTAGACACACACTTTGAGACGGAGCCAACACAGCCAACAAAAGAGGTTCTACACCAAATATTTAAGAATTAATCTCCAATGGTGTGTCTTCACTGCTACCTGCAGAAAAACTCCTACACATCCCAATGTGTTTCATGTTCTGACAAAAAAAACCCTAAGTGATAACACTAGTGCCTACAGCTCATCACAGGTGCATATGGTATCAAACAACAGAGAGAACAAGATTCCAAATTCCTAAAAATGTGCCCAATAGCACTTCAAATGCTTTATCTATGATGTAGGGAAAGAACGGTAGGAAGAGTTTAACTCCTCACACACATATATCGTGTTCCATCTATTAATTTTCCTGAGTACCCCGTTTTTATGAGGGGATAAGCACATAACATCTGGGATCAGATATGGGCCATGAGCTTTGAAAGTCAACACATCCACCCTAACAATGCCCACAACTTGCTGGGCAAATAGGTCAATAAATAGCAGAGAAAGGTGCAAATCCATGCACAACATGAAAGAACGTAGGGTATGAGGCAGTGCAAAAAACATGAACTAAATCTCTGGTTCCCAGGAAGAAGAGAAACATGTTTTAGAAGTGTCATACAAATTCAGAGGATGGTTTAATATCAAGTTTATAAAATCCAGGGACAACATCCCTGAATGGAGATGGTGATAGAGAGGAACCTCTACCTACAATGTCCTCATCACTGGCCTCCAAACATTCCAGGACTGTGTGTACTGGCTTGCAGACTTTGGCAGCAGGACATTTTGTCATTGCTCAGTTTGGTTCCTGCTAGTGCAGTTAGTGGAAATAAATTAAAAGAATAAAGAGAGCATCTAGCCTAAGGAAGCACATACAGACATACCTGTAGGGAGGGAGAACTCAGTTGATCTACATGCACACACACAGGGCAGAGTCAGGAAAAGAGAGAGAGAGAAAATGAAAATATGGAAATATGTTTAAGACATTTTCTGAAGATTTGTAATTATATATATATAAAATTATATATATAGTGCATATAAACTTTATATATATATATATATATATAAAACAAAGGATTACTGCTGAGCAACACTATTTGTATTCCTGGGATAAAGCTCTACAGTCTTGAGTGTTGTTAATAACACAGTTGGTTTCTGTCCTATCTGAAGGTCACCCCATATGTTTCATTCTCCTTGTCATCATTCCATGAGCTCTCATATCCCTGAATAACTCTGAGACACTGCCTGCTATCCCGACAGAGAGCCTTCTCCCTCAGAGTGATGGATTTTCCACACACCTCAGAAAAAGCAGACCCCTCCACTATCAGGAGCACCTCAGAGAATCAATTTTCTGTCCTCACTCCAACAAACCTTCCACAGAAGTTACCTGGAGTCCAAATTTAGAAACTGAAGATCTTAATATCTCATACACATGGAAAAAGAAAAAAAGACTCAGTCCCTTCTAACACTCTGCATTATTTTAAGTACTTGATTTATGGGGCACAGTTAAACTGCATCTGCTGGAAAAAAACCTCAGAGAATGATGGGATCATAATGATGATGAAGATTCTAGACCATAGTGGTAATTGTTACAATAGAAACCATCACAAAGACCAGAAATTTTGTACTATGAATTGGTCAGTTGTACCCTGCAAAAGGAGAAATACAAGACAGAATTGTCAGGGTGAAATTAACAATAGCTGTTTTAATTTGAAGGCAAATTTATTTTTCTGCCACTTCAATCTCTCTTCCCTATTTTCCAGGCCATGATGGGTGTGAGCTGGTGACCACGCAAATGCTGGTGAATGAGATTGGTCTGTTTTGTATTTTCACTGTTAAGCTGTCAAAGCACTCACATCAAAGGACTGAAGAACAAATTGCAATAGTCACAAGTACCCGCATTAAAGGGATGTTTTCATCCATGTGTATACAACTGCCCCCCAGCAACCCCAAAAGAAAACTCAAACAAAACCCCAGCCCATCTCAAGAAACAGAAGACCACGAAAGAAGAAGAACAAACAGGTGAGAAGAGCTGGGCAACGGGATGAAATGACAGCCAGTAGTGCAACGGGGGTGTGGAGAACCACTTCAGTCTCTAATCCTCAAACACTTCCAGGAACAACGGAGGGAACAGTTCTGTGGGGCACTCCACCTTCATGTGCAGGAAGCGGCTGGCATGGCAGGCTCCGATCATTCGCAGGTCTGTCACTTTCATCAGCAGTTTTGGCCAAAAGTGTGCAACATGGTGTTTTCTGTAATTAATGTAGTGTTCGAATGCCAGGAGGAAACCCTCTTGACACTTTTCTATTCTCTCGACGCAAACAAGGCCTGGGCGATCTGTAGATACAAAGCAGCAAAGATACTCTTACTTATTTGCTTTAACAAATGCCTGATCATAAATCAGAAAAAAATAGGATGATTCTGATGTTAGGCAAGAAAAGAGAGAGACCAGGGACATTTGTGGCTCTACCACGAACTTCTTTCACTCCAGCCAACTCATTTGATAGTATTATGCCTGTTAAAAGGAGAAGATAATCCTTCCTTTCTTCATCCAATGTCTGCTTTGCTCACTTACACACTTACACAGAGTGTAGCTGTTTGGGAAGTGCTTCCTTACAGTGACTAGAACATCAGATCCCTGATTTCAGCTAAGGTTTCTATTTACATTTTACTGTAAAACAACTAATAAAGAAAAAAAAATCCTTGTCAGGTACCTAAATTACAGTTCCTTTCTATCTGTTTTTCTGCAATTTGACTAATGGTTTGATCATGCTTCGATCATGCTTTGATCCCAGGTGAGCATCAAGGAACAACAAAGACTAAAAGTCTGGCTGTCTCAACTGGCACCCAGACGAGGACTGGGAAAGCCCCTTTCACATCACTTCTCAGGAGACACCTCTGGGAAAGCAGGTAATTTTTGAAATGCCTTTTGGAAACCCTGCTCCAGTATCAGCGTGTAGGGATCTAAAAAGAAATAAAAATGTTTTGATGGGGAAAATGAAGTGCTGTGTTGTGATTAATGTGGAAACCTTTTAATCTCAGATGCAGTTAATGCTTGTAAATCACTGATTGTGTATTGTTATTCAGTGCCCAATCTTCAAAGCCATCTTAAAATAAAATCTTGCCAAATCTGCCACTGCCCAAGAATGGAATTTCCTCTTTGGGCTGGCACAATCACTGGAAGCATATACAAAAACATACTCAAATTGAGAAGGTTAGAAACTCTTTGGAGGAAGTTTTCTGTGCTGCTTTTGTATCATGACCAGTTGCAAATGGTCCCAGCATAGGGAAGCAGCACAGCTTGTAAATGCCCATTAGGAAGCAGGGGTGCTGTTAATTAGAAAAACAAGAGGGCAAGTCAAACTAAACATAT
Source organism: Passer montanus (assembly GCF_014805655.1). Classification (NCBI taxonomy): domain Eukaryota; kingdom Metazoa; phylum Chordata; class Aves; order Passeriformes; family Passeridae; genus Passer; species Passer montanus. The sequence goes on along the minus strand of NW_024356505.1, from coordinate 6,266,406 downwards.
GAGACTGGTGGAAATGTGTATGAATGCCCAAAACATGACATTACTTGGGGGAGGAGTTGCTAAATTATCACTTTTTCATTTAAGTCAAACTGGCTCAAAATCAGAACTGATTTCTTCTTGATGATCACCTGTGGCTCATTCCTAAGTACCAAACTGAGCAAAGTGTGTTACCAAAACCAGTTCCAACTCTCTGAACACCCTGAATTTTTTTCCTAGTGCTCACTAAAATAAGTCACTGGGGTTTTGAGAGAAAATTCCTCTCACATTACTCTAGTCAGCACTACAAGATCTAATCTATCTTATTTCTTTTACAAAGAGGCTTGTGACAAAGACCAAAGAGTTTCAAAATTGTTTGGATCCCAATATATTTTTGTTCTCACCTGATGACATGAGCAGAACAGCCTGAAGAAGGGCAACCTCGGTGTCATCCAGGTTAAATGAAGAAAGAGACATGCCCAGGTCAAAAATGGCATCAGACACTACGCCAAGACCCCCATTTTTCAGCTGGCCCCTTGTCACCGCCATCTCCCCATTTAGTGTTAAAGTCTCACTCTCGGGGTCATAGCGAACTGCTGCTCGGAGGGACATGATCTCCATACAGCAGCCTTTCAGAAGGATGATCTGGTCTTCACATGGCAGCTGCAGAAATTATAAATGGCAAAGAAAAATTCATGTTTGTCAGACTGAGTGGCTTTTACAGCTACAACAGATCCACAAGCACGAAGTTGTAGTTCATAGCCCAGGACACTGCCCTGCATAGTGCAGTTCTCCTCCAAACATGCTCCCTGCACAATCCCCTAGGACCTGTGTTCCTGCCTTCAGGAACTACCAGCAGGTTAACATTCCCTGGTTAGCATCCCCACACACCCTTAGGAAATCTAGCAATAACACAGCTGTTGGCTCCCTCAGCTTACAACTTATCACAGCAGAATAAACTATAATTGGGGCTGGTGCAGACCTCAGCCATCCCAGTGAAATTCACTACTAGCCATACTTATTTCTTACCTGACCAGAGGAAAGGAAAGACATTTGGGAGGGTGTGTAAGAGTGGACTGTGTTTTAAACAAATATTTATATCTAGAGGATATACCTCAATCAGTGGAGCAGGAATTCTCACTGCCCATTTTATCAACAGAGATCTAGAATTAATCTAGTAAGGCTGTTCGCCCTGAGCTCCCTACTCTATTGATAGACAGAAAATCTATGGTATGGCTACAGCTTTTATGCTGGTGCATAAACTGCGCTCTTCAGGGCATGTCTTTTCCATGCCATTTACAAAGGCAAGCTGTCCAAAGGTTCTGTATTTACAGAGTATAACCAGGATGCTGACACATGAGCATAACTTGTTCTATAAAGCATGTCTTTATGTTTTCATAGGTTATTCAATGATAACAAAACCCACCAAGACAGTTTTGAGACTGTAAGCGAACAACAAGGGTCTCACAAATGAAAGAGCAACACACTTCTACTTGGCTTGAAAGGAGGCAAAAAGCCATTTATTTTTGATTTATATAAAATTATTATATTTACCTGTTTTGCAATTCAAAAATGAAACCCTCCTGAACTATAGGTTTACATGGCAACGGTGCACGTGCAAAGCAAGTGCACTGATTTGGTGGAAAATGATGCAGAGCTACCTAATGCAAGTGGAAAGCAGTTCCCTGCTAGAGAAGAGTTTTAAGCACAGAGCTAGCCATGGTCAGGAAAATGAGTTGAGTCATGCAGCTACTTTTCCAGCAATGCCAGATTCAGGTGTGAAGTGTTTAATACACAAGAAAATTGACTCATCCTGTTCAGAGCAAATCAGTTTCCCTACAGATGACCCTCAGCTCAGCAGCAGTGTGGGGAAGACTGCAGAGGCACAGCAGCAGTCTCGCTACCCAATGACAATTCCACTGTTTGGAAGCAGAGACTGAAGTAGGGAAAGAAATAGAGTTTAAAAAAATTAAAATGAGAATAGATATGTGAGAGGAACCATGAAGAGATACTGGAAAAAGCAATGGAAGTGAAAAAAAGAACATGAAAGAAAGACAGAGAGAAGGGAGAAGAAAAGAGAAATTAAAAAAAACCCCAAGCCTCTAAACAGAAGAAAGAATAGTAGAAAAGAAACAGGTAACAGTAGAGAAGACATTTTGTGTTGCTTCAGCTGTTGATTAGTGAGCCATGAAACTAATGAGAATTCTTTCTACTTGATCCTTCTTAAAAAACTTCTTTATGGTAGCGGCAGTCTGACTATGCCTGTTTTTCAACTGCTTTTCCAATTCTGAAGGATACATGGGACACCTGTTTCACAGATGCCAGGCCTCAGGTTTTATCTGCCAGTAGCAGGAGTTACTAGAGACAGGAGGCTTGCACATCAGTTCTACTCCCAGCTGTGCAGATTTTAATGCTACCTACATTCATCCACTTGAGTGCTGCTACCAGAGCATCCTCCAGTAGCAGGATCAACAAATGTGAACGAAACGCTGCCATGTGTTATCCTTTCCTTCCTCTCTGTGGGGAGAAAAGGCACAAGGCAGGAACCTGAAGTGCTCACCTCTGCAGGACATGTGTAAAGCAGCACCATGAGCTGAGCTGAGTGACCTCAAAGAGTATTTACACAGCTTCACCCACAGTGAAACCACTGATGCCTGGACATTTAAAACTCACATTAAACTTGTTATAGTCTCTTCAATCTTCATCTTCTACGCAGAAAGAAAACCAGGAAGGAAAAACAGGAGAAATGCTGAGAAGCAAATCAAGTTTTCCTTATACTTTGATTAGTCTGAGATTGGATACTTAGTTTGAGGCAGGGGCCAATGGGTGCACACAAACTAAGCTGGGCATTCACAGTGCTTTGCTGTCTTCTACATGTGTCCAAAGATGTGAAAAAGAAGGAAAAGTAGCCAAGAAAATATAAGTTGCCATGGATGTTCCCTGTCACGTCCCTCTTTCATAGAGATTTACTGCATTCTCAGACAGCTTCTGGAATTATGAACTGAGTTAATGTTTAAATGCTGTGCAGGCCCTATGGAAAAAAGAAGTGTTTTTTTCTTGTAAAAAATCTACAACCCACACAGTGTTGCTTCTAAGAAAAAGACATGGGTCAAAAATCATACGGAAACAAAGTTAACAGGAGGGTGCCCCTTCAAAAAGGAGCAAACATTTGTCATTTTCTTCATGCTACAGGAAGTGTTATATGACAACTCAGAGGACAGCTGTCCTACTCCTTAGTGTTCATGAGGAGTTGTCCCTCACCCTGCCATCACATCTTGCTGTATATGGGCATGTGTCAGGTTTACACAGAGGCTCAGCTGTAAACAAAGCCTGTCCAGCTGAGCCCCATAACATACAGAGGTCATGCTCAACGATGCCTTGACTTCTTCATCCATGCTTCCTGCCTAGTTCTGACACAAGTGGGACCATGGTGGCCAGGAGGGGTAGGAGATGTCAGATGGGCACTGAAGTCTGTGTGTGACTGGAGAGCTTTCTAAATTAAAAAGACTACCTTGGTATGTCACTGCAATTTCTGACCAACAAATGCCAGATCAGAGGAGACAGATTCCCTCAGACACTAAATGCTCATGATTTATGGACATATTCCTAGTATTTTACAATCTTCGTGCTTAGCTACTATTTCATGCTTCCTTGACTGATGGCGCCAATGCAGAGGCTGGCCAGGGTGAGATATTTACACTATGACTACTACTGATATTGACCTCTTCTTGTTCTGTACTTGCCAGGGAACATACATAGCTCTCCCTGACTGACTTTGAAAAAAAAGCTGCCAGCCACAATAGAGTAAAATTTGATGGCTGCCCTACCCTTCCTTTCTGGTAGGGTGTTGACCTCAAAGGGTGAAACGGAAGGTGTTCCTGCTGATGGCAGGGGGGTTGGAACCAGATGATTTTTAGGGTCCCTTCCAACCCAAACTTTTCTATGATTCTATGAAAATTATTTAGATCATTAAGACTAAAATATTATTTTAGGCTGCAGTTTTGATACCATTTATTAAATCGGAGGAAAAAAATATAATCAGCCATTGCATATGGTCCTTCAATAAAAATGATACCTTGGTACAAATGAGATCAGTGTAAGACCACTGTATTCCCAATGTGCAGCCAAGCCTTTGAGTCTATTTACTGCATATTTACATGTGAGTATTTACTTGGAATGACAATCCATTGCTTTCACAGACTCTTTTATGCACAACCTCCCCATTCAGGAAAACCAAGTCTAGGGAACCCAACGAGGCAAGTGTCACTCCCAGACAGGGGTGCTTTCATGAATTTCAAGAATTTTTTACTGTGTAGACCCAACTCTACAATACTGTACCTCCAAGAAGCCAGAAGATACATAGGGAACCATGTGCTGCAAGATTTTATTAAACATATCAGTAATGCTTCTAGACAGTATCTTTTTGTTCATTTGCTTTGTTCAAGGCCACCTCTAAAGACATATCTAAGTCCCTAATAAACCACAACGACTTCCAGATTAACACACAGGGTTTCAGTAATCACAGGAAAAAGAAAGTTCATTAAAACACAGATTATTCTAGTCCCATTGATTTTGAGTGTCTTTAATTTTTTTAGTTTTAGACACATTGAATTTTTAAGTTCCATGCCAGAGTATTTTGAGTAGTTTTTAACAACAGGCATACAAATGAGGAGTGCAAGAAAGTCTTCTTACCTCACAAAACATAGGCAACTTTTTGGCAAAATCCACCACTCTTGTAATCGCTGGTGTGATAATTTTTGTAAACTGGCTGAAGGCTTCTAAATCCACTTTCCCACCTTCTGGGGCATTAACTATTGGTGCCTGCCCAATATCTTCTGGCTAAGGATATAAACAAAGATATTTAAAGGAGCAGTCTGTCTTAGAGCAACTATTTTATACTCCAAAAAGTTCTAGTTGGTATAAAAGAGATGCTAAAATAAAAAGCAACACTATTTGCTTTATAAGTAAAGTCCATTTACGTCACAAAATGTGAATTAATTTGTAAGGCACTTGTGAAAGAGGTGACTGCACAGAGAAATGGGTGACTGGTTCTAACCATTCTTTGTGGAGAGCTGGACTGTTGTGTGCACAGTTTCTTCCTTGCGTCTGTATCCATGTATTTTATGGGTGCAGCACATGCATCTTTTGCTTAAAAACATAGGCATGTTTTTCCTTACAGGAGCTGAAACCTCTCAAGTTTCTCTAAAAGCAAAGAGAGTTGAGGAGATGTACTACCCCTGAAAAGATGCTGCTGCTTTGCAGAATTAGTCTCTTTACCCACTCAAAGCTCAGAAAGTCTCCCCAGAAGAGATTGCCAGGTATCACAGGGCCCCCTCAGGCAATTGCCAAGGCCAGTTTCCAAAAGGCTAGAACAACTCATGTGCAAAGCTAAAACAACTTATGAACAAGAAAGAACAGGCTAACCTAAAGGTGCCCTGGATAATGTAAATGGAATTTGAACTCATCTGTGTAAACTTTTGGTTGAAAATTGCCTGTTGCACGATTTCAGCTCAAGGCTTCTCCAAATGAAAAACAAATCATATTTTGAGGATTTCAATAGGAAAATACAATGAAATAGTTTCAAGCAGAATCTGTAATGAGTGTTTTTTTATTCCAAATGCACTTGAACTTGTTCACCTGGTTTTTATGCAGCTGGCCAATGTTACCATATATTTTAAAAACAAGCACATCAAAGCTGTTTGGTTTATTTTTTAAGTGTGGCTTTGCAATTACAAACACCTACCAAAGACCATGCAGAGGTTTCATTCTGCTCACACTAAGGTCAAAAAGTAGATAAAATCCAGAGAAACAGACCTTTAAGACTGATGGGCCCTATGACATTTATAGAAGACACTTAAACAGGGGAGGTGCTGAAAGTGCTGTCTGTAATAAAAACTTGTGTTCAACCACTTTTTAAAAGAAACACATCATAAAAGGTCCTTCTGTAACCAATCTGAATCCAAATCTTACTTCTTACAAGAAAAAACTCAGCAATGTGTTAATAAAGCAAGCACCAATTGGAAAGGAACAATGAAGAAGACTGGGCTCAATTATCTGATGGTTTCTACTAAAAAACTCAAACAAACTCATTTCTAGGCTCTCTCCCTTCCTGAATCTTGGGTAACTAAACCACATTGTTTGTGTGCTCATGATAAACAACCTTCATCGCTTCCAAGCAAAAAAGACCAAATGCTTAAACCCACATTAACCATTGTTATGGAGAAAAAGGAAGAGCACAGCATTTTCTTGGGAAAGGCAAAGCAAGTCAGGAGAGCCAGCTAAAGATAACACACTGGAGGGGAGCTCCTTCCACCTGACTCAAGAGGAGAGGAGGTGCGGATCCCAATGAAGTCCCTGTTGTCAAAGAACCTGCGTCAGCCACGTGAGGACAGATCCATAACTCCTGGGGCAGACTGTCAGCTTCTCCTGCTCTTCAACAGCTCATTCCCAGCCCCAGCCTCGAGCTCCCTAGGTTTTATCCCAAACCAGCTGATACCTGAAGAACAGCACTTCTGTCTAAGAAACCAAAAATACTACTGCAGCTGCTTCTTGGTCTGCTCACACCTTGCTCTGCAACGCCCCTGGAAAGTGCTTTCTTGGTTCTTGCCAGTGATGACTGCCTGTGGTTTCTTGACTGTAGAGTACTATGAACACGAGCCATTCATATAGAAATTTAGATAGTGTCACTAGCATTAAAAAAACCCCAACATTATAAAAGAGATCAGCTGCTCTGAGTACATAATTTCTCTTAGCAATTCAACAGTGAGTTGAAATTCCCATGGTGAATTACGCAGTAGGAGCCTAGGCTTGCAAAAAGATGAGTGTGTTCTATCTGATTTAGTATACCCTGACTGTTCAAGACTTCTGTGTATTTCTGAAATGCAGTCTCTAATCCCTCTTTTGTGTGGTACAAGCATTTTGCATTCTGCACTTATTTCCCTTAAAAATCGATTTAGAAAAATAAAATAAATCCGTTTTTAAGGTTGAGCGCTGAAAATCACCATTCATTTTCTGACCCTTAGTTATAGGATGAAAATCTAAGCTGTTTTGTAGGCTGCAATCCCAATGGTATGGTGTATGTATCATCCTGCTCTCACTGAAATTAATTTTCCTTGCCTTATTTTCATTACTGTATCCACCACTAACCAAAAGAGGTAAAACCCCTGAGTTATTAACCAAAAGTAGCAGCTTTTATCTAGAAATTTATATTGCTTTAACACTTTCAATAATAAAGACAACTATCCCTAAATAGAATATATTAAAAAATACAGTATGCATTATAGACTGCTTCTGTTCTTAATCAGGAGAGAAACAGTTTTTCTACTTTTTCTTATCATAGCACAATAAAAGTATCCAGCTGAGTAAGCCTTAACATAGCAACAGGCTGTTTATATTTTGAAAGACTGGTCGGATCTAACCCTGAAGTTCAGGCACGAAAAATGAAGTAATAACTACGCAAAATCATCCTTTTTTCACAAACATCAGTACAGTGGTGATACAATCTCTTTGGGGTTGCAATGCTGGGAAGGCACTGCAGAAGAAAGAACAGAACCTGGCTCTAAGAGCAGTGTACAAGGCTACAGCCCTTACCAGAAATTTCCTTTTCTGCTTCCAGTGGCTTCCTTGTGCATTGGTGGCCACATGTGCTTCAGTAACAATTTTGATGAGCTCCCATTCCTCATCTGTTGGCTCTGGTTTGTGCCCAATGGTTTTCTGCAGCTCTTCCCGACGTCTCTTCTCTCGATTTTCTTCTATCAGCTTCCTCTTTGCCAACCTCTTGCTGTCATCCAACACCACTAGCAGGGAAAAAACATACAAAAATGGCAGGAAGCTCATAAGACTGTCAAAACTCTGGTCTTTTGTGTGCCTGAGGTACCAGCTGCTTACAAACACTTTAACTAATCAGTAAGGAAGTACCTTGGCAAGACCCACAGTTGAGACAGTTCTCTTACTTCTCTCTTCAAACTTTGTTTTCTCAGAAGCTTGGATAGCAAAGAGGGACTTACTGTCCTGGTAATGCTCTGTATAATGCCATTGCCCTCAAGGGGCTGTTCCACCAATAAAACTAATATGCAAAAGCTTTGTGAGGTGTCCAAGTGCTCCTATAATGGACTTGGAGTAATCCATATTGGGAAAGATGCACTTCTGTTTTCTTTGAAGTCATATCAGCATGCCCACACTCACTGCTGTGAAGTGCAGAACATGTACTTGGATGCCAAGAGAAGGTAACATGGATCGAAGAAAGTGGGAGCACTTATTCACAGAAGGCTCTTCTGCCTGAAGCATGACACAATCAGGTCAAGATGCCTTTGGCTCTTTCCCTAATCCCCACAAGTGGTGTTCCTGTACAGCCCCATTATTTTCAGTGACTCCAGGTACACAGGCCCCAGGGCTGCTCTGCTTACACTGGTATCCAGCCCCTCTCTTGAAGGTATACCTGGCCACAATGAAATTGTCTCCTTTATTCTATTTCCCTCTAGACAGAGGGCACTGATATACATTACATTAACAATGAAAATACTAAGTTAGACTATTCTTCTGTTTACTGGGCCTGTTTTCCTGTCAGTTCTTCTGCAAAGGATTATACTGGCAACAACCATGAAGGCACAAGGGGATTTATATGACTTCTGGGGGCTTTACGTGACTTCCTCCCATTTGTAGTAATTGAAGTTATTGGTGTAAATCCTTGTGCAACGGCAGGAAAAGAAGACCCCTAAGGATTAATCTTACAGCCATATTTTCTAGTTCTTTAGAAGAGACTCAAAATCTTTGCAGCAGATAACTTCTTCAGGGCTAAAAATAAAACAAACAACTGCAGGATGACTCATACAATGACATTCAATTTCACATCCTCCAGAATTTTCTAAACAAGATGTTTTTATCTCAAGCAAAGTGTCCGTCCAGATGCATTTCTCCCTTCTCTCCTCCAAAGAGTGAACATTCCTATTGTTACTCAGCTTGGTAAGGCCAGGAGAAGGTGCAGCCTGATGAAGGATAAACAAAAAATTACAGCCCTGTGAAAGTGGCTTAATGCAACGAGTAGGATTCCTTGGTATTATTAAAACCAGAAAAGGGCTGGCAGTTCTACTTTACTTTAACAAGCTTCATCAATCAACATACTTTAAGTAAACACAGACACTGAAAAAAATAAAATAAAGAAAAACCAGGAAAATATACTTACAATCTGTTGCCATGCCAACAAAGATACATTTTTTGAAGCGACATTCCTGGCACTGATTTCTTGTTACTTTGTCTATCACACATTTTCCTTCATATTTACAGGAATAGGTTGGATGGAGGTTCTTCTGAATGGTTCTTCTAAAAAAACCCTAGGTGCAAGAAATAAATACATTGGAAAGCATTAGCACTGAGCATTTTTTAAAAATTGAGAGCTGCTTGATTTGTTAGGCATGTACCTAAGTATGCAGGATAACACACTTCATTTCCAGAAGTTCTCAAAGCTCTCAAACCAGTTTTATAGTGTATGGCATTTCTCTTGATTTTCCCAAACAAAAACATATAGACATCTTAGATAAGTAAAGGTGCAAGTACTGCTGTCTTGAGACACAAATACTGTGTACGTCTTCTTGTAGTCTTATTTTTTATTGTTACTTTTTTTTTTTGTATATGAAGTATTTTTGAGCCTCTTTTCAAATTCTGTAATGATTTTGAAGGATATTGAAAGTCATACACATAGTTTTAATTAAAAAGCAGCTTCTGCAAATAGTAAGCATGGTGGTGTGTTTGTGCTATTAAAGGATTGAGGACAAACAGTTCCACTGCTTTATTTCCATAAAAGCCAAATAACCAACCAAATCTGGGCAAGAAAAAGACTTTGCAAATACAGTCGACACAATCTTTGAGTTTGGTTCGAAACTGAAAGGATCCCTAATTTATAAATTATTTGTGTTTCTGAGAAGCAGATTTAATTTGTATTTACCACAGAATTTCAAAAGCCCCATCACCACCAAAGACTCATCTGTCCATCTATCTATCTATCTATCTATCTATCTATCTATCTATCTATCTATCTATCTATCTATGTTATCATAACACAAATCTATCCTGCAAATTTAAACAGATCCTAAGACCATATGAACTAATAAAATCCCACTGAATTCACTCATTCAAGTGCCCCATAAAACCCTGCTGTAGGTAATGAAATCAGATAAAAGTTATCTCTGAACATTATGGATAAAATCCTGGCAATTAATTTCAACATGACTTTTCTCACTGACTTTTGCAAGGGCTGGATAAACTCCCCAAGACCGTAAGATATGAACAAGATAGGCTGTAAAGCAGAAAATTTAGACTTCACTTTAATTTCAAGTTTCACCATTATTTGAGACTGTGTAAATTCAGCAATGCAGCTTGGGATTACCTTGACACAAAGAACACACTGACACTCCAGTCCTGTTTGACTGAGGCTGCTCAGAATGGCTTTGGTTTTAGTCAAAACAATGGCAAAATTCAAGTGAGATTTTACCTTGTGAATAGTCTCTTCAGCTGGGATTTTGTCTAATGAATAGTCTCTTCACTTCAGTAGGCGAAAGGTCTGTTTTTAAATCATGTTAAATAATACCCAGTAAAATCTTACAGCAGTGCGCAATTTCTTTTAACACAGAATGTTGAATTAACATGTACAGATAAGTCTGTATTTCAGCTTGTACTCCTAACTCCAGTGAAAATAATGAACAGCCTTGTCCTCATTAGAGTTTTATCTTACAAGGTTCAGTTTGAGCAAAGTACAACTCTTTCTTCCTTAATTATGGTAAGACCTGAAATGTTAATTAAACTGAGTGGCATAAAGCTTGTGTGGGAGCCTTTGCAAGACTGGGACCAGTTGTGTTAAGATAAAATCCAGGAAATTACAGGCAAGATATCCTTATGTGGGGTTTGGAATAAGTCTCAAACTCTCATCTACTGAACACCCAGTTTTGGTTCTGTTCTCAACCCTGTGATGAACTCCTAGAGGCAGGATCTGCTCCACCCCTTTCTGAACACCTAAGATGGCTGCGGGCAACCAGGGTCACAGGGTTATCAATAGTTATGAAGCAAGAGATAGAAAATTCTCTAATGAATCTCAGCAGTGAGCTTCTGCTTTCTAAACCTTGCATGGGATTTCATGTAGCTGTAGCTTTATGATGGCAAGTGTCTCTATCACCTCTGCTGGGACAGCCCATTTCACCTTCTCACTTCTTTGCATTCCTCCGAAAAATTTTGCAAAAATCCTTCTTTGTTCATCTCTAGATCCACGTTAAGGAAGTTGCTCTCTGTATCTTTCTAAACACTTCACCACAGAAACGTTATTCTCATCAGTAAAAGAAAGCACATTGTATAGTAGGCAGTAACTCTTTCTAAACTCCTTTACTACACACATATATAGCAGTAGATGCAATGGGTAAAGTCAGGAAAAACATTTCAGTGATGTCAGAACTCACTGCTCATTTATTTGTGTTTAAATTCCTCACAATTTACTCTTCAGAAATCATGTGTGAGGATGCTTTGCTCATGAAAGCACTTGCCAAAGCAAATCTTTGGTTGTCAGCCTTGATTATGCTTGTTACAAAACTAAAGTGACTTTGAGTGGAAGCAACTAGTAAACATCAAATTAATTGAAAATTTATTATATATATTGTGTATTGATAAAACATATAACTTTGTTGATATATCATACAGCTTGAAATGTATATGCAGCTCCTCCAAGAAAATAATTACTTTTGAAATTGTTATTTCAGGTCCTTATGCGCATAAGCATTATTTAAAATTATACATCAGAGAGAAGAACTGTATGTGAAGATAAAAGCAAATTTGTATGCTATGTCTATAAAATAGCTGGTAGGCATAAAAAGAACTACTTGACTTGAAGTAATGAAAACCTTAGCAGGAAAGCTCGCAATAGATACAGCTGTTCAGCTGGGAGCTAAGTATTACTTCATACTGCCCCAGTACTGCTTATTTCCCATTATATCTAAATTAAGTCACATCCATACATGTATTGTTATCATCTGTATATTGTATTCAGGATGCAAATGTGTAAGAACCACTTGTGCAGCTCCACAATTCTTTTTAAAGATATAAGTACTTTTTTATACTTTGTATGTAAGTGTATGTATAAAACCATTATGAATATTGCCATGAATCTGCTATACATAGGATATCTAGGTCTCTGTGTATTTCACACATGTAACTTAGCGAAATTATGTACAACCAAAAGAACTACTTCAACAAGAGTAATAAGAGTTACTGTGATGAGGAGCTCTAAAGCCAATCCAAACTCAAAATATCACATCCAAATGTTCCAGACTTTGTGGGTGAAAAAATGAGACTTTCATGGCTTAGTCTCATGACACTAGCCCAAGACATGTGTGGTCCCATTTGTTTAGAGAAACATTTTTTGTTTCTTACTTTCTGCAGGAAAGAATAGCTTTCTTACAGAATCTCAAGCTATTTAGACAAATTCATGGCAGTGAAATCATGTAAGATGTGTCTGATTGTGTTACTCTATTTTTTTATTTACTTGCCCAAAGCAATCTCTTTTTAAACTTAATTTTGCATGTAGTCATGTAGATGCATTTTAGGTCTGAAAGCACATTTCAATATGCTTAAGTTAAAGAAGTCAAAATCTTTTTGAAACTATTTAAATTGGGTGTCAATGCTTCCCAAATTGATGGATGTTGCTGTAACATGAGCATGTGGAAAGGATTTTGATTTCTGCTTCTTCACAGGGATGGTGAGAGGCACTGGTACACTGCTAATCGCTACATTACAGACTTCCATAAGCAGAACCTTAGCTATTGCATAAACAGCTTCAGTGGAGTAGCTGGGAACATGCTGATGTACCCTGGCTGAGAACATGGATAAAGAAACATTAAAAAATGGAAATTCAAAAGCTAACTGTTAAACAGCAGCAACAACAATCTAAATTTCTTGTTTTCTTTTCAGAAGCAAACACGGCAAAAACTAACTATAGTCCTTATGCATATGAAGAACAGCAGCATGGTCAGATAGAGCTTATCACCAGTACTGGATGTTCTTACTAGCTTCTAATCTGTCTTTATTTGATTTGACAGCACAGTTCAGGAAGTCTGTATAATGGAGTAGCTGGAGAGCTGTTTATGATTCCCACTTTCCCACCGTGCCATTTACCTTGCAACCTTCGCAAGTGATGCAGCGATAATGATATCCGGTGGCTTTGTCCCCGCATACTACACATAGCTCATCCTTGTCTAAGTAACTGGGTATGTACCCTGCAAAGAAAAAGAGGATGTGGCATGTAAACTCCATACAAATTTTAGGATACATTGGATATAAAAAGACTGCATTAAAATCCACTGCATATCCTGTCTACCAGCGCCATACTTCTGAACTCACTGAATTTCCTGAATAAAAGTTTGTACTATGTTACAGACTTAATTAATCACAGTCTATAAGATTTTCTATTTTTCAGACTCATTCAATGTCTACTGGTCAAGAGGGAAAAGCTGGAACATGATTTCTCTCTCCCGAGTGAAATACTACATCAGCAAATACGTATTACTTCAAAATATTTGATGTGAAATAATAAAATAGCAGTAAAGGCATACATTATGTTTCTGTTCTGTATATCAGAAAAAACCTCAATATACTTGTACACTGCAGATGAGACTCCAGGTTTCAGTGTGACTGGGGGACTTGGTAGTACGAAACATTTACTGACAGATGGTTTGTTTCAAAGCGGAAAGTTACAAGCAACATATAGCCCAAGTTTTATTGATCATGCCTGACCTTGACATATTCCACAGGAATAGTTAATGTAGCCTGAATTTAAAGCAAAATACATGGACATTCAATAATGTGTATGCGTGTGTGTGTGTGTGTGCGTGTGTGTGTACATGTAGTGTTAGAATGAAATTTTCTCTTCAGAAGTGGTTTACCAGATCCAGCTAGTGAAAATATTCCTGCTGTGAAAAAAATTGGCAATGCTTGGTTCTTTTCCCACAATGACATTTGTTTTGAAAACACAAACATATTTTCAATTCGAGCAAAAAACCAAAACAATACTGAGGGCAAGCAAAAAGTAATTGTAACCACAGACAACTTTTACACAGGGTAAAATACAAATGTTTCAAAATCAATGTTTCCATGACTCATAACTAATGGAGTTACAGTTCATAACTTTGCCTTCTGAAAAATCACACTGTGAAGATATAACATAGAGATCTCAGATTCCCTTTGAGGGGAGAGATGAAAGTGCACCTATATGTATAACTGTGTAAGATTAGTGTAGTGTAATAAACATTTCACAGAATCCCACAATGGCTGAGGTTGGAAGTAATTTCTGGAAGTCAACTGCTGCAACACCCCTGCTCAACACAGGGCCACCTAGACCCAGCTGTCCAGGCCCAGGCCCAGACAGCTTTTGACTATCTCTAGGGATGGAGACTCTCTGTGCAAATGTTCTGCTCTGTCACCTCCACAGAGAAAAGAAAATACTCTTTTATTATTATTTTATTCCTTCTCAGAAGGAATTTCCTGTACTTCTATTTGTGCTCACTGCCTCTAGTACTGTCACTGGGAACTGAGAGGAGTCTGGCCCTGTCTTCTGCAGTGTGGGGGATGAGGTATTCACACAAACTGATATGCCCCCTTGAGCCTTCTCTGCTTCAAAGCTGAAGAGTCCCAGTTTTCTCAGTTACTCCTCACAGAAGAGATGCTCCAGTTCATCATCTCTCTGGCCCTTTGCCAGGTTTACTCCAGGATGTCTGTGTCTTTCTTCTGTTGGGGAGCCCAGAACTGGACCAAACACTGCAGATGTTTCACTAGAGCTGAACAGAAAGAAAGGATCATATCGCTCAAGCTGCTGGTGACGACTTTCCTAAAGCAGACCAGATGCCATTTACCTCCCTTGCTTCAAAAACACATTGCTGGTCTATATGCAACTTACTGCCCACCAGGAATCCCCAAATACTCCAGTGCAAAGCAGTTTCCTCCCACTTGGGCCTGCACTGCTGTGTTTATTACTCCTCCCCTCATGCAGAATTTGGCCTTTCCCTTTGATGAACTTCAAGAGGTTCCTCTCATCCCATTTTCCTAGCCTGCCTAGGTGGCTCTGAATGGGTAGCACACCCATCTGGTGTTCCAGTCACTCCTCCCAGTTTTGCATCAACTGCCAGCTGTCTGAGTGGAATTTTTGAGTGCAATGAAGAAGAGCCTTTTGGAAGAGCTGCCTGTAACACTATCCCTTACCACTGGCTTGCTGAATCCATCTGTATCACCACACATAAGGTTAGACATGGAGGATGATGTCTTTATGCAGCCCTCACAGCAGTATGGGTTGGAACAGCTTGGGGACTCTCACTTGGAGGGCAACCAGCAAGACTCAGGGCAATAGAAGGCTGTTGCAGGATGCTTCAAGAAGAGTGGCCATCATCTTCCTGCAACTAACATGCTAGAGGGTCAGCTCAGTAACAGTTTAAATTCAAATGCTTTCCTAAGGCTATACTTCCAGAGGCTCTCCAGAAAGAAAAGTCCAAATTAGACAAAACACTTAAAGTTAACTGAGCTTAAACTTTATGGAGTCTGGTGAGTAAATCAGGAGAAAGTAAAAAAGGCAAGTAGTATTTGTATGGCCTAATTTGAGTATAATTATGACAACCTCAAATTATAGAGGAACACATATCCCTCTTCTCTAAAACAAGGAAGCAGTAGTAATTGGGAAGTTATTCCTGGATACAGGCATCTCAGGTCTGCCAATATTCTGAAAGGGGAGTGGGGAAATGAGCTACGACCTTAATGTTGTATCAAACCAGTCTACAAGACAGCAAAAGAGCAGATTTATATTCAGGCTACATTTCTCCATGATGAACAAGTTATGCTTGGATAGACTGGTGGCCATGTGACATTGCGAGATGAGAGACAGCAGGGTTTCAACTCTAATTACATCACTGACTCCTAATAGACACCATGTCAGTGGGGGATTAGCAGAGGCTATTATCTCCATCCTGCCCCCACTCTGCTCACACCTGCCTCTGCACATGCAACACATACACAACACAGAGCTGACAGAGTGGGCAGAAGACGCAGCAAAGGGATGCAGAATTTTCCCCTAAATTTATTGTAAAGATCCACAGCTTCTTGTTTTTGCTGGTTACTGCTATTCATGAAATAGTCTTTGTAAGCATAAACTACATCCTCAAAAATTCAGTATCCCTGGTTAGCTTCCTCAAGAATTGTTTTTGAGTTAAATGCCTTGATATTTCATTAATTATACAAGCTGGTTAGTGCTGCTTATGCAATGGCAACTTGTTCTACTGGAGGAACAGGAGACACTTGTCTAAGCTGCTTCCTTAAATATATACAGTAGGTCATGCTTATGATCACTGCTGTCCATCTCCCTCCTGGAGTTTCGTGACTTTATCCAATATAAAGTTTCCAATCTGGCAGAACACAAAATCTCCTAGGGGCACTCCTAATCAGAAATCAAAAATGGCATCCTTACATGCGACCACATTGCCAGTTTCTTGCATCAGAAGCATTAAGTGCCACCTACTTAACATAGCTAAATATTCTGTTCAGTACTTCCACAGATTGACTCCATGTCACAAGGGAAGTACACACCTGGAACTCTTCTAGTGCTTCAACATGAATAGAAAAATCTTATTCAAAGAAATCACTGGCAACACAAGTCTGCAATACACATATATCTTTTCTTTCCATTACAGTTTTCTGTATTTTTAACACTTCTTCCAACAGCTAATGGGGTCAGAAACAGTTAGACTGGGAAGACTGGACCTTCAGTAGTATTTTTAAAAGATACAATTCAGACAGAAATAACTGAAAAAGGACTAAGTGGATTTACATTCAATTCTTACAAACACTAATGTCTATTCTAAGTAATTTCTAGTGGTGGCAAACATCCTGTATGACCTCTGTATAAATTCAATACAATTTCATTTGAAAAATGTGCAGATAAACAGACTCAGTACATTTTTTTTCTCCTTCTCAGAGTTAGAAACAGCATTAGCAAGAAGAAATTCAACACTGTTTTTCTAAACATGGTACCAGCATGGAAGAAATGAATAGTGCAGTGGAGATTCTTGGAGAAGCCATGGATGGCAGCAGAGTTGTCTGTTAGATGTTTTGAGGAAGGAGAAGAGCAACAGACTTGTCTCACTATTTGCACCACTATTAGTAACTTGTCCCTCATATCAACAAGTACTTTTGCTTCATGTGTGTGTAATAACACTGAAGCAAAGATAAAAATGCCTATGTGGAAAAGAAGATGCTGTCTGGACAGAGTAACACTGGTGCTCTTTTACTAAAGAAGAATGTCTGATAAATCTCATGAAAACATCAGGTATATTCCTATTTCAGGTGATCATAATTTATCTTTTATTTCTTGGTCAAAACCTTTTAAGTAATTAGCTAAGAGAAACTGTTCAAGAGCAACACGAACCTCACTGAATTGTACAAAAACAAGCAATATTGTTCCTTGTTTCAAGTCTCTATCTGCTGTACTCAGTATCCTCAAGGACTGTTGTTTGTTGCATCCCATGTGAACCTCCAAGTTAATTATCTGTCAAGTATGAGCTGACATTGTTCAACCCAATGCCCACCTGGGATCTTTATTTTGAGTGGAGAATAGCAGTGAATGACCTTGATCTGCCATGTCTTGTGTTTCCCCTGTAGCCTAAAGTAACACCTTTGGTTCCCAGACTCCCACCTGCCCGTCTGCCTAATCTTACTGTCTTGGCAAGGCTAAGCACACAGCAGGACCACTTGCCCCTCTCTAGAAGAATATGTCATATAATCTATTATAGCCAGTCTTGAGAGCAATCTAAATCACTAGTGTAGCTTTGTAGAGGCATGGCAGCAAACAATTCCCTTCAACAGGAAAATGCACAATGGGTCTGCCCCAAGCAGCCATAAGGACAGAAGGAGATCTGCTACCCCATGCAGTCATCTGAGGTTCTCCTCCATTAATACTGTATGCATGCACTCTTGAATTACCATTTGCAGGAATGATGACTTAAAGCACCATATATGACCCTGCACAGTGTAACAGGCTGGGGAGACACTCAGTGCCTATTCCTCCATTCAACAAAGCCAAGAAAAACTATTTAAATTATAAAAAAACTCTGAAAATTATTGTGTTTCTTCTTCCTCTGTACCTGGTATATATTAAAAACATTAACAACAAAACACATCTTTTAAGAAAAGTAAAGAACCAATTTCAGTTTTGCTAAAGTATCATTGCACATACTGTATGTCTCCAGATCTGTACAGATAATGTGATATTTGCCCAGGGAATTAATCCCCACCTTTAAAAAATTGTATAACCAAATGGTATTTGACTACCAAACTGGGATATGAGTAACACCGATGCAAACAAATTATGCCTGTCTGCCAGATGTTCATTATTAGCTTCTTCTTAATCCACCATAGATTTATAGCTTGAAGGCAGAAAATGCCATTTTTTGCTATTGCAGAAGGACAGTTACACTTCAATATCATTATTCAGTACTTTAATTTTCAGTGTACACTGGCAGAGTCATGTATTAAATATATTCCCTGAAATCTTTCTTTCTCCCCTCTGGTATGGTTTACATGACTAGAGACCACTCACTAAAATAAGGAGTTAGGATTTACCAGTAAGCTGGTATTCACTTACTAGACACTACAGTATGAAAATGAAAAAGATGAAATTAATTACTACCTTGAGAATTCTCAACTGTATTAAAACTGAAATGTAATTTTATACTGCTGTTCTACTGCTTTCACAGTCACCTTGAACTCTTTACAAATTACAAAAAATTACAAGGACCAGCCACGCATCATCCTGGACATACTTGTGCAGAAAAAGCTTAAATGGAGTGTTGGTGAAAGCATAGACCCAACAGAGAAAAAGCATACTCCATTCTTATTTGTGCTATTATCAACATGGATCTGAAAGGCTGGGCAGATACACTGATCCTTGTCTCCCACTTTCTTTAAATTACTCCCACTGAGAAAAATGGCTTATTTCTCCTTCAAGCTTGGAAGCACCGAGAATGTTGCTGAGCAGATTCACACTTTTCTTGTTAGCTAACTGGCTTGCATGTCCTCAATTTTGATCTTTGTTGACATTCTTTGATTTATGAAATTACTAAAATTTGGCAAAAGGTTTTGCAAAGATCATATCTGAAGCATTTTATAGTCCTTTTTCTCCCCATGACTTTTCAGTGCATTAGCTCTGCTCTTTAGGCTGAGTCAGAAACCTTATCAACAAAATTTTGTAGAGAATGTGCTGAAAACATCTTAGCCCAAACTGTGTTGTCACTTAAACCTCTGCAATCAGTACTGTACCTGCAGCCATTACCAACTACTGGTACAAAATACATCACTTTAAGGGTCAAATCATGCAGTTTCCCCACCCCTCAAATTATTTAAATGTTTTTGGAGACAGTACTGGAGACAGTACTGCGAGAAAGTTATTTGTTTGGAAATCTAAGCCTCACTGAACAAAGCAAAGTATAACTTCACTTTTTCATCCTTCATCTGGTTGCAGAAAGGTTACAGTAAAGGAGATGAAAACACATTATTTCCATTGACTTTTGTTATGAAAGAAACATAACTCCAAATGCATAATGATTTATGCAATGGATTATGCAATTTTTCTTAGTGCTATTTCCTTAGATGGGTGGTCAAGAGCAAAATTAATATTTTTAAGCTTGAATAATTGTTAACATACTGGGAGCTTCTCTGCTGCAAAGGCCAGGATGACAAATTCTCAGTGTTTCTGTAAATTGATTATATGCACACACACTCCCTGCATTGATGAGATGACATTTTGGCATAAGCTTCATGTTACTTTTTCTTAGCTATTTAGAAAGTACTTTAATGTTCTCACACTGCTGAGAACTCAGTTTGGGCTAATTCTGTTGCATACTGTAGCACTCACACACTACATATTCTCAGCTGCACCTTAACTGTCTGAGAAAAAATAGAGAGAAATAATTATGGCAAATTCAATTATAAAAATAACAACAATAACAAGAACTTTCAAAGCCCCGTTCTCACACCATACCAAGAGCCTTTCCAAACATGGCATTAACCTCACTGGTATCTCATTGGTATCTGGGAAGCAAGGTGAGCTGCAGGGATGAGAAGCTGGCTCTGCTACAGCCTAAACTCAAGAATTCCCCCCTGCAAAGCCTTGGCTTGGGGGGCAGCCTCTGCTTACTGCTCTCTGCCCCACAGAATCTGAAGTTAAAGCCTAACCTCACAGACACCTGTGGACATTTTTCATTAACAGTGTCCGAGAAATCACCATGCAAAGGAAAGTGAACAGCCAAGTCTCATCCCAGTTTTAACTTTGCAGACATTTCTCCCACATTGTTCAAATGTCCAAAATACTGTGCAGACACCTAGTGTGGGGAGACTGATGTTTCTGGACTCCTGTACGTATTTCTTTTGTACCTTTCTAACTGCTTTATCTCCTCCCTGTCACTGGGTACTCCTCCTCACAGCATAGGTGGTGTGAGGAGATCCAGGGACATTTTTACCTGTCTGCTCAGCCTCTGCACAGGGGCAGGGGGGCACAGGCTGCCCCTGAGCATCACCCATCCAGCAGGCAATGCTGCAAGCTCACTGCGTGAGGGGGAAAATATTCCAGTTTAAGCTCTTTGGGACAAAACTGAGAATAGCACCTCGTTCTCACAACTGTTCTGCTTATCAGATTTCACAGCATTACGCAGAAAACAAAGTGTCTGTTTCCTAGGGCAGGATCAGGTCCGAAAGGGCTTCCTTAATAAAACAGTAAGCTCTTGCACAAATGTTGCGCTGTCACCTTTTAACGGTGTACACCAGAGCACAAAAGGTAATGGAGCAACAAGTAGATGCAAAGCTAAACCCACATCTCCGCCTCCCGATTTTCTGGACTACAATTCTTTTCTTTAAAAGTTAATTCTTTCATCAGAATTTCTGACATATAGTCAGGAAATAATAGTTTTTAATGTACTGGAATAACTGAAGCAGCTTTCTGATATTTAGAATAACTGGCTATGCTTTATAAATGCTCCCCTCCCCCCTTAATGACACATTGCTGGGGTCTTTGGTTGTTGTTTTTCAAGTTATTTTCTGAATTTGTTCAAAGTGACATAAAATAGAGAAGTAATTAAATACCCTTTCACAAATTACAAGCCTTTCAACATATAAAATGTTGATTTTTTTTTCTTCCCAGAGGGAAAACAACTTTAACCATTTAGTAACTAGCAAAAGCTCTGACAGGCAGCAAGTAACAGTTGCTGCCTATGTGCTACTGTAAAGTACAATCTGATCTGAACAGCATATTATTAAGATCATGACAAATTTCAGGGGACTAACAAAAATACCAACTGCAACAATCAAGACTCCTCTTGAACACCTGTTTAGGGAATTAATTTTGCTTTAATGGGCTATTATCAAGGCTTCTCTAACAAACTCACTCGCTCCCCCAATCAATCCTGGATCAATACAGACACACATGCCCTGTGAAAAGCCTTCTGTTCTTAGGACAGGATTAAAAGATTTGTTAGTTTTACGATAGCTTGCTTAAAAGATGGAAATTAAAAAAAAAAAAAGAAGAAAAGAGAAGATGCACATGTTCCATGCAGTTTAGATCTCTTCTGCTTAACAAAGTCAACATTTGCAAAGGTTTGACAGAAGGGAGGCCACTTTTTATTGATTATCACAGTAATAAGGCTCTAAAGAATCCCAAAACACGTTGCTCAGTCTCTGTGAATGATCAATTAGAAGCCTGCTAGAGAGCTGGCTTCCACGGAAATTTACCACCATTTCTTAGTGAAACTGAGGTGGTAAAAAATAAGGGCATGCAAAATGTTTTTGGAAACAACTCTATTCTTTCAAACAAACAAGTTCAAAAACTTTATACAGGGGAGATGTTGGGTGTCTGAGCACTGAAATTACTTAAAGCCCTGATCTAGGTGTACTAAGTATTATTTATAGGCTCTACTATTATGAAAAATGCATTCCTTCAGAGACTTTGCAACAGCAAGTCTTTATTTTTTCGAAGTTAATCCCAAAATATACTTTTCCCTTAACCAAAAACGAGGCATGGGAAAGTCTACAAAGGCTATGAATTCATTAATTAAAACCCAACAACAGATAAATAGCCTTAAAAAACATTTAAAATGTTGCACAACACAAAAACATGCATTATGTAAACTACATTTAGCCTACAATTTGATCATACTATTACAACTTCCAAGAAGGATTTAAAAAATAATTTTCTTTATTGTGAAATATGATGCTGCTCAATGTATAAAATTAAGACATTTTTCTATCAATCACAGAGATTTATTGCATCAAGGGTTAATGAGTATTTTCTGCCCAAAGGAAAATACTTCAGTTTTCCATGTAGTTAATAAAAATAAACAGTCTGCTTTTCACTACAAAGATACTTCAAAAGTAGTAAATGGTGTTTTCTTTATCTCTCTAGTTACATCAGATTCATCTGGACTTTGGAAAACTGCATACAGAAAATCTGGTCTGACCAGCAAATGATATTATTTTGGTATAACATACAGGTTTTTTTTCTTCTTTAATAATGTGATTTTAAACAAACACAGAGAATGTATACTTCGTATGCGTAAGTTGGGTTACCGAGTTCAAAACAAGCAGCACTGAAAACATTTCCAAGTGTTTGTTAGTATTTTGGGCTCTTTTAAAATCTCATTTGCTTTCTTAAAATCAAAATAATGAATTCTAAAAACTGGCAATAATTTAACCCCTAGGGAGCAGACATTGCATTTGTCTCACAAATGTATTGGTTAGATCAACCTTTTGGATTCAAAGTCATCTTTCTTGCATAGATATATTCTTGAATTTTCAGTCTTTTTTGCTCTGCATAATCAAAAACTCATGGTGTTCACTTAGAAGACAGTAACTCAAACACATTTTCCCATACATATTTACAGTCCTATTTTCAAAATCTTTTTCCTGAGTTGCTGAGCAAACAGAGTTCACATTTACTGAAAACACGGACTTACACAGTTTGTATGTAAACAGAAACATAGCTTTAAGATGCAGAATATATAATGATGACATTTCAGGAGAGAAACTTTCTTATCAAGCTCACTGGTGAATAGCAAAGGAACTTAATAGCCCAGGAAAGCAGAAAAAAAAAGCAATATACTTGCAAATGTCTCTTATATATTAAGAAAAAGTGCTTGGAAATCCTCATCGCTCTCCGAAAACCTTACAATCACCTAGCAACCTATGTTACTGCTGCTTTCAATTTTGAACAGGCAGCCTTCACATTCAAAGATGCATTTGAGCCAACTGATGCAACTGTAAGTTTAAAGCAAAACAAAAACAAAAAGAGAGATTATATTTTTTTTGTTATTTAAATAAAATGCCCCTACCTTTCTTCTGAGAGTACGATGGCGACTGCACTTGAGAAAAAGTAGGTTTTTCTTCTGTGAAAAATTCAGGTTGGTTGTACTGATTCAGGGCCATGTCCATGTCAGAGTACTCGCTTTTAAACACGTTTCCAGGGTAACTACAGGTATAAGGCTGATTCACCGCCCAGGCCTGTTCCATATATATGTTGTTACTGTGCAGGACCTGAGCATCACAACTGCTGTAACCCTGATTATCTTCGATATATGTGCAATAATCAGTGGACTGCATGTAGCAATTGCTACCAGCAGCTGGGTGCACTTCATATATTTCTTGCATACAGTAGTTCATTTTGTTAGCCTATCTCAGCTTCTACTTTACGTACACACACACATGCATACACACGCAGGCATGCATACACATGGGTCGGGAAAGGAGCAATGAATATACACCAACAAAGTCGACTGCAAAACAGCCCGTTTTACTTTGAGCAGCACCTGATGTGCTAAAATCCTATTTATATTGGGACGGCTTGTGAACTCCCCTGCCAGTCAAACATATTGGGAAGCAGATTTATGACAGTCAAAGGTCTTAATCTGTGACTGTAAGTTAATTCCAAGGGAAGATGGCAGTCAGGTAGCAATGACCACCAGACAAAGAAGTGACATCCTGACAACCCTCCTGTTCCCCTGTTTGTCTGGAATAATCATTTTATAAACCATTTCCAGCCTTTTCCAATATGATTAGAAAACGATTACTAAGGCAAGGACACAGTTATGTCACTGTAGTTGTCAACTTAAGTGTGAAGAATTATAAAGACTGCTTAAGAACTCCCAGAGGGGATACGCTGAAAATCCTAAAATCAATAATCCTGTTTTTCAGCATTAAACCATAGAAAATCCAATAGTGCTGTGCTGATGACCCAAACAGTAGTCTAGTGTTACAAAATTTAGCAACTTAATCTGTCATCAGCTTTATTGATTTTGTTTTACAGAATTACATGCATGAATCTCCCCAGCCATCCACACATACACAATCCTCCCCACTGCCTGATAATGAATTTACGGGAAGCGGCTTTTCTAAACTTCAGTGATTTCAAGAAGTAATTTCTTTTGAGTTCAACAGGTGGGAAACTTCAAAATAATATAATCAGCAAAAAGAACACTGCTTAAATATTATCAATAAGCTAATTGCCTTGCTATTCTGCTTTGTTATCTTTCCTGTTTCATTAATGAAGTACTTTTAGAAGAGCTTTTTTCTGATAACAGAGTGAAAAAAGGAACGAACATTTTTTGCTCATTTTGACTCACCTATGAACTATGAACATGACAATGCCACCACAACAAAAACTGTATGATATTTTAATGGCTTAATGCACCCCAAGCTTCACTATGGTTATTACACCTTCTTTGATCAGCCATTCTTTTTTGATCTAAAAAAAATTATTTTATTTTTAACTTATTTTAACTGCTATTTGGTTTTTTTATGAGGAAAAATGTGTTTTTTCTTTACAGCACAGCTAAGATACAGTAAAAATTGTGAAGTCAGTAATAAACTGGTATCCCTTTCTAATATCTGCTCTTATTATTAGGGAGTTTAGTTATTACTGATTTGATAATAAGAGCTTTCTTATTTCACTCATTTTAAACTACAGAATTGCTAAAACTACTGTGTAACTTGGCCCTTTTTCTTCTAGGATCTTAAGCACACATTTAACAATCTTGATGAACATACTCTAAAATAGTCTTCAAAAGTTCAGTGCAATAGGTAAGAACTGGGCATGACATATCCATATTTTTCCCTATCTGATATTGCTAAATATTTCAGACTACTAAAAACAGCCAAGAGAGAGACATTTTCCCTTCCAACATATAACTGTAACTAACCTATCAAAAAAAGCAGCATTTCTAGTTAATGTCTGATTAAATACCAAATTCAGGACAAGTCCTTCCAATGATCAGAGAAGTTAAAATTAATACTTGGAGTTCTTTTTTCCTCTCTAACTATAAAAGAAGCAACTTTAACATGAATGTCTTATTAACTTGCTCATAAAATAATAATACATTTGGAAAGTCAAACTGAACTCTACTGAGATCAGTGCTACTGAAGTCAATGAAGTTGCTTCCAAAATGAACTTGTTCTCCTAAAACTCTAATAATTTAAACATTTTATTTCATGAAGACCACAAACAGTTACTGAAATCCAACAAGTAAAACCCTCATGAACTCTCATTCTTTTACCATTGTCTAACTCAACAAATACCACCGTAAAATACAGTGTGAAAAAGCACACAATAAAAGTTAATTTTCATTTTAGTTCAGGCCCATCATCTAGCTTTTAAAAACAGTGAGTTTGTCTGTGATAAAAAGCATGTCTCATGAAAATCTGATTTTTCAATAATGGATGTTCAGCACTTCATAAAAAATGCTTGTGTTTCATTCAAGAAATTCTGCAATATTGTTTCTACTGAAACACCCAAACCATTCCCACTGAGGGGATGGGTTGGTAATGCTGTAGTGTATGTAACATATACAGCTTGCTGAGTTTACTTCTCCATGCTCCCAATAAAGCATTCCCAAGTCCCGTACCCGGGTTGTTCATTTACCACGAAAAGATCCCCTGTACTGCCAACAGGAACTTATGTAGAGCTCCCACAGAGGTGAGGCTGTGTTTTACAGGTTAGCAAAACACAATACCTAGGTACTTCTACACCTCCCAGAAAAGCTTTGGAGAGCTGGGCTTTAAATTCTCAGTGAGAATTTTTCCTATGTGGATTTGCTTTGCCAGTAAAGTCAAAATTTCCACAAATCTTTTATTTTCTTGTTTTTTTCCCCCTCTGACTGGATTTGGTTTAGGACTGGAAAGCTAAACAGAACTGAAGCATTGTGTAGACAGAGCTGTTCCAGCCTGGATGGTACCTGACAAAATGGTATTTCAACACGGCACAGCCTGTGACTTACTTTCTGCTCCAAAATAAATCCCTCAACTATTTCTTATTTTCTATTGTTATATCAATAATGCTCAGAAAAGTGTCACATGTACTATTTTTGTCAAGAGTTCCTCTAACACCACAAGGAAATTAAATTACATGAAACTGTGAAGGATGAGGAAAAAATGAAAAATTACTTGTCCAACAAACAAAAAATTATGAACACTGCCAGGGAATATGGGTTTCTTACCTGTGATATGCTGCTATTAAAGAGATTTATAGCTCTGCAGATTGTTGTTCCCTTGGAAACAAATCAGTTCAAAGAACACTGCAAAGATTTTAAAAACTGAAATAGTCCTGAAATATTTTCATTTTAATCTTTTAGAGTCCAA
Organism: Passer montanus; assembly: GCF_014805655.1. Taxonomy (NCBI): domain Eukaryota; kingdom Metazoa; phylum Chordata; class Aves; order Passeriformes; family Passeridae; genus Passer; species Passer montanus. The sequence continues at coordinate 6,239,748 of NW_024356505.1, read as the reverse complement.
TCCTGTAGGTTCATTTCATTTGTTAGCCTACCTTTGAATTAAATTGTCTGATACAAGACAGTCAGACAGTATCTTTATCAAAAGTCTAAAAGTAGAGTAGAATGATATTAACAGTTTTTCTTTGTTTTGTATTCCTATTTGAATATTTGTGTCTTTACATCATGCCTGTTGAGCTTTTGTTGCCTCCAACAATGTAATATCACGCTTGGAATTTTATGAGTTCACATGTATCTGATTATGTGAACACATGGAAGTTTATCACCATCAGGATAAACCCTTCAATTCAAGCAAACAGGCCAGGAAAAAACCCCAGAAATTTTGATACTGTAACAGCAGAGGATCCAAAGCTCAAACCTCTCACAGTCTAAGGTGTTAGCCCATTGTTCTAAAAAGAGGCTGGAATTACTTGTTGAACTTGTGCCTGGAATGCCCCAAAGGTTTTTATATACTCACCCTGGTGTAAATCAGAAGTAAGTCTAACACAGTCAGTGATATTAATCAGTAGGCAGAAATCAGGCTGTGAATGCCTGAAAGAGGGAATCTGCAGAAGAGACCGCCTTACACTACACCATTCAACTCTTCATTAACTTCTGTTTTACAAATTATGACTAAGATTTTTAATTACAAACAATGAAATACCCCCATTAAGATGCACTTACTTCTCTTGTGACTTAGCTTGGTTGGAAAACCCACCAAAATGAACCCACAGAAATGTTAAGGAAAGACAAAAATCCTGTAGCGTCCCTCTGGATGCTACAGCCCAACCAACAGAGTTCCCTGATGCAGAAAAAAGAAGTATCATGCAGTGCAATTTAATCTGCTGTGGAATATTACCTGCAAGAGTCCTATTCTCCTGACTTTTTCCAAACTGTGCACCCCTGGTCTAGAGTCCTGGGTATCGCAATGCTGCAGATAGGGCCCCTGCATGCCATTCTAAAAGATTCGGCACTGTCAGTACGTGGGAGGTATTGCACAGAATTCAAATCAGAAATCAGTCAGGGCAGAGTGCCACTTCTGAAGGACCAAATGGAAGGATCTTATATTGGTTGCTGTTCAGACTTCATGCATAAAGATGAATAAAAATCCAGGATTTACTAAAAAATTTTGCACATTTAAACATGTAGTTGTAAAGATAAAACATACTGTTCTGAACTCCTCACAGTTTTGTATGCCTGTGTTATCAGTTCCTAGTTTTGTAAAATGAATTTTAACGCATTACAAAATAACTGCTATATTTCCTATTTATGGATTTTATTGTTGTCTCAGCCACCTCTGATGGTTTTGGGAGAAAAAAAAAGAAATTAGATTATGGCTTTTCTGAGCAAACACAAATCAGCACTTTCATAACATGGGCTGCATTCCAGACAGAATGGAATCTTCTCATATCATAAGGAACATATACTGAAAACTGCAACAGCTTTTGAGCAAAACTACTAACGTGGCTTTTGCAACACCCATAAGTTGTCAAATACAACTATCTCAGTGCCCACACAATGAGTTACCATCTCTCTTTAATGTATTTGCACTACCTTATTCATTCACTTTATGCACTATGATCAAAGACTCAAAATGGTCCCTCAGATGTATGAGGGACTACACAAACTTAGAGATTAAGCTAAAACCTCAAACATCAGAATCCAAAATAAGAACAAGCATTTACAAGAACAGAAAATTAACTCTTCATGGTATTTATTTTATTTTGAAAACTCTGCTTGTGACTAAATCATAGGGTAGGTAGGGTTATGGAATTCTGGTGCTGAAAAGTCACAACAGCATTCAACAGTTCCTGGAGTATGTCTCAGTGGAAGATAAGACATTAAAAAAATAATCGTTTTATCTATGCTACATTTATAATAGTTGAAGGAAAAAAAGCTAAATCTTTCTGACATAAAATTATTCCTTGGGTTTGCAACAGATGAAGGAAGATTCAAAGTAGCTGTCCTGTGGTACAAACTAGACAAAAATCTTAGACAACAGCACACCTCTTTTCTCCACGTGTACCAACTTAGTTATTTCTCACTGTTCCTCTCACAAAACCCACTGTACCTCGGTTATGACATGACACTAAATTTGTCTGTGACTCATAAAATGCCAGTATGATGTGTCTTTTATTGAAATACTTCAGATTCATTAGTCTGCTTGAGTAACAAAGAATGTCATCATTTATATTTAAACGTTCAGATTCACTACAATTCCAGTTATCCCTCAAAATATTTTTGACACCTTGAATAAATTTGGTAAAAAGAGAATGAAGCTTGCTCTTTTCTGATCGGGACACCTCCAGGGTTTGTGCTTGCTTTTTCTTGCACTATTCATAATATGGATAGGTAGCACACAGTCTGTCAGAAAGCGTTTGCTCCTTGAGACATCAACCAACAAATGAGCAAACAAAATTCTTGGATAGTTTGGACAATTTTAACATGGTCCCTGAACAAATATTACTAAGAGTAATTACAGAACTGTGACCCAGACAACCCAGTTGGTTAAGCCTTCCCATATATCATAATTGGAAGACCCTGTCAGCAGACATCAGTTAATTACAGAGCTTATTTCTTGAGAAAGTAATGGCCAATACTTAAAACATATACCTTTTTTGAGTCATTCCCTGCCTCAACTTCACATGAAAACATCAAGGTAAGAAGTTTCATTTGTTCAAAAATAAAACCAAGCAGAAAACAGGCTAATTTAGCTTGACATAACATAATTAACAGGCTCCTGGATGGAACTGTCTGGGTTTGGTAACCTCCTGACAGCCCTTAGTAAGACGTTAAAGCGATCAACACCTGACATCTGTTAGCAAAGAGGCATTCTGAGGTAAAGCACAACTAAATCTAAAGAAATCAGGTACTTAGACCAGTTTAACTTTTTCATGAGGTGATATCCTGCCTGACACTGTAATCTTTCTTCCTGGAGTGACGCAAGACTTAAGTAAAAGAAAACAACTTGTAATCCCCCCTCCCAATATACAGTAATTATTTTTTAGGCGAAGAGCAATGAAGAACTATTTATTCAAGTTTAAAGAGGAGTAAGAATAACTTAAGCACTACTTTTGTGCTAATACCTTAGCAACTGTGATTCTTAAAAGGAATTCCTTCAATGCTGTGCTGATGTGAACAAAATAACCAACCTCAGAGAAAATGGTTTATTCTCCTGACTAGTGAGGCAGAGAATATTCCTAACAAGAAGTCCCACTTGAGCTCTGTACATGCACTTACTGAGGCTTTGGGTATGGTTAATATTAAGAAAGAAGGCAAACAACACAGTCACAGGTGAGAGCTGAACACCCTGAAAGTAGAAAAGAATACTTTCTTTTGTTTTTGCATTTTGAATGTATCAAATATATGCTTTATAAAAAAAGCCAAGTTCAGAAAAGATTTTTGATCAGCTCACAAAGATCATAAAGAGAGAGTCAAATACTTTTTAAAAGCTCTAAAATAAGAGATATTATTTTGTATTAGGTATCACACAGAAAACCCCAGTAAGTACTCACCACATTGCTATAAGGGCTCTTCACAAAGCTATTAAATTAAATAGAAGATATAACTAAAAACCACAATTACCACTGATTAAAAAAAAAATTTAAAAGGTTGGTAGCTAGAAAACATCCCCACATAATAATGCTTTTACCAATGGCCAAACCCCTGACAGTAAACAAAGACATAAGCTGGTTTTGCTTTTTGTTTTTTCTAAATACAACATTTGCTGTGCTGTGATAATGTCAGTTACCTTTACACTTTTTTTCTTCTTTTTGGTATTCCTGGGCACTTGACATGATTTCAAAGTTTGCTTTTGTACAGCCTGGATGTAAAATTGTACTAGTCCAAGTTGAAGCATGTCGGCATTGCAAAAGCTGCTGTCCATTCCTCTGGATATCATAATTTTTGAAGTGTCTTTTCCTACAGAAATGATTTTCTGTTATGCCCAATACATTCCATTTCTGATTTCTGTCAGGAAGGTGAATCAGTCTGTCCCACAGCGGGAGGCCACGTCCTGGATGTTTGGCAAATACTGCAGGGCTACAAACCGTTGGCTTTGCCAAAATCTTGCTCAGGTGTGGAGTTTTGGAAAGCAAGTGGTTCCCCAGCTCTCCTGATGCTGTGGTATTCCCGTGCATCTCCACTGGATTGCACTGATACGATGCAGAACCCTTCAGCCATGCCCATTCAGCCACCATAGTTCCCCTTCAGTAAAAGTGAGTATAAAATTTTCCCGTCTGAGAACCCTGAAATAGCAGGCAGATCTATGTGGACAGGCTAACACTAGATGCAACTTTCACAACATCACAACTACAACATGGGCCCCAGGGCAAGTTACCACCGATTTATTGCCTTGCTCATATGATCATTTGAGGTCTTGTAGGTCGAGGCTGGTCGTGAACAATTTTCAGATACTTAAAACACAAAACATCAAGGATTCAGCCTTGTTTGACTTTGCTCTTATCGTAGGCTGACCTGAGGGACACTCAGTTACCTAAGTGTGACATTCTTATGTGGGCATGCTTAGCAGTTCCGCTTTTGCTACCTACTGCCTTTCTCCGCCTGTGGTCACAGTGGAGTATCAGAGATGCTAATTTTATCACAGGAGCACAGACACTTGGCTCCCGTGTGGATAATGAACAATACCAAAGCTGCATGATTTTATTTAACTGGTCATTGCTGATTTTTTAGTATAAAAGAAACTGAGATAGCACTAGGTGACAAATTTGTAGAACTAAATATAGCCCAATTTCTATTTCTGGGCAGCAAAATTCAAAACAGTAGAAATGACCCATCAAAGATCATATTCTGTATTTAAGAAATTATTTTATTTTATATTATATGTAACAAAATTAAAATACAAAATAGCTGTTTAACTTGCATAAAGAAAATAGCAAATTCCAGACATCTGATGACTGATACCCACAGTGGTTTTAATCATAGTCAGATTCTGCTGTTCTAATCAACCTAAGAGTCAATTTTACATACATTTCACTCAGTAAAGCAACATATTAGTAAAGGCATTCCAAGTCATTAATTTCCAGAAAAAAAATGATTCAAAGTAAATTGGGATTTCAGTTACCAGATCCATCATAATATTGCTGTTTCTGAATCCTTTTCTTAGGACTTCTCTTAAGTGGAATATTGTTAGTACAGGACAAATTCAGAAAACTTAATCATGGTTAGTTTTAAATACTATTATTCTATTTTAATTCCTGTATGTACATACAGCTTTCCTCAGTATATTATTAATTTTAGATGTAAATACCTTTTTGCTGCTAGGAATACAAGCTCACCTGACATTTGCAGCTACAAGTCTGTTGCTTCTACTGACTGTATCTCAGCTGGACATCAATAACACAAATTTGAGAAAGTACCTGGCATCACAGACTTCAATGCAAAGGGCAGGTAAGTTGCCTACATAATTAGCCCTTACCTACTTCTAGCTTTATATATCTGCTCTTAATTCAGACTTCATTTTCTAAGTAAAATTAAAAACTAATTCTAAATGCAGGTAATATGGCAAGAGAATATCACTTGTAGGAGGATAATCAGTTTAAAATAGAATAGTGAAAGTAGCCCAGAAATATTAGGCAATTTTAAAAAATATAAAAAGAACAGAATATAAAAGTTTTTTCATAATTTGAACACTTTTATATTCTCTTGACTTTATAAATTTAAGCACAGAGGAAGAGACAGGATTTCTCTGATAGGGCCCTCTGGGAACTGAGAACTTCCATCTAAGATCTGAACTTACACACTTCATTTTCTGTGGCACAAAGAGGAACTGTGCACTACAACCTACCCTTCCTCTTGGCTTTGCATAACCTCGAACAGTGCCCTTCTTCCAGTAGAAGGCTACTCTCCCTTGCGTTCCTTCACACCTTCATTATCTCCCTGTGTGGATGACATTGTATCTTCTCAAAATGTGAGAGTCAGGCATGTGCAATATATATCAAAAATATAGGCATTTCTATAATACACTCATAAATGGTTCCACGCTTTGTCAGCTCCTTGAGCAGACCAGTGATGCAACACAACTCTTGGTCTTGTTTAGGAAACAGTTACTCAGGTCTTGCTATTAGTCCTCAAGATCAGCGATTCATAATCCAGGCTGTTCAATCTCATTAGGCAAAAATTTCTATATATTTTCCCCAAATTTATCTTTGATATTAAAGGCCATTTTACTGTCTTTTTGTGTTATGTGCTATGAGGATTTGTGTTACTTTTGATCAAAACCCATATATTCATGACTATGGCAAAAATTCTGTTCCCCAAGGATTCAGAGAGGGTGTCACACAAGGTGTATAGATTTTTACTTTTAACAAGGAACTCCGAAACCCTTCATAACTTAAAATCAAAACATATCTTCCAATTTCTTTGTTAGCAAAGCATCTGTGAGACTTTCAAATATGATTATAGACACATTTAAACTATGAAGAGAAATTGATTCTATTACAGTTTCCATCATTTGGAATTTACCCAGGCAGAGTTTCCCAAGGCTGGCCAAACATCAGGAAGCTATATGCTCTCTTTTCCTTTTAGTTCCCCCTGAAATTTGTCTCACTATTTTGCCTGCCATGTTACAGATCATTCAATTTTACAAGTTTCCACTTTATTTCACAAATTCTCCTTAATCACCAGGGACATTACACATTCAAGTTTTGCTAGTCAAAGATTAAGTTGCAAGGAACTACCACTGAGGGCTTTTATATTTTGTCTTCTCTTCTTGTACTTCATATACTGAGGCATAGTGGATGTTTATGTCTTAAGTTACTATTCCTCTTATTATAATGTTAAATTATTTTCATGAGAGGACTACATTGTTTCTTCTACTCCATTGGCTCTAACATATACTGCCTGAATTTCTCAAAGGCTTTTTTTTATTCCTTTTTTTCTAACAATAACAAAAAAACCCCAAAACAAAACAAAACAAAACCAAACCAACACAAAACCCCCCACAAAAAAACCCAAGAAACAAACAAACAAACAAGAAAAAAAAATACACCAAAAAAACAACCAGTTGAAATCTCCTGCATCTGGTCTTGGTCTTGTCAATCCAAAATCCTTGATAAAGGATGATAATATAATTTTGTCTCCACTTCTTACCTGTAAGAGAAGCATCTCTCTCTCCCTCTAGCTACAGTTAAAATGGCTATAACCAAGGCAGGAAGCAGTACAGCCTACTGGGATGAACCATGGCTAAAACCACAGGCTCTGTTTCAGAGTTAAAAGGGACTAGCAAACAGGGCCAGAGCTCTTCTTGTCAAGCAATCATCAAGCAATTTCAAAATGCACATTGTAGCAATAACTGGCATCTCAGCAGTCAACAGGTCAAAAGTCTTCTTCAAATTCCCATCAGAAGGTTTTTTTAAAGGCAAGTTTGTTTTTACAGAAGGAGAAAAGTTTTAGCAGATGAACTGCCCATTAAGCTTAACTAAAAGAATAGGCAAGGGGAATCCCTCAGAATTCTTTTATTACAGGCCAAAGCAAATACTGCTTAATGGGTAATTGTAAAGGTTGGCCTATTCTCAGACATGCAGCGTTATCTGAATGTCAATATATAATGCACTACAGGAAAAATATGGAACAATTTATTTGTTTTCATCTCAGTTATGTGGCCCTTTACCCCAGTTTTCTACTAGTATCTGCCAACAGTGATAAAAGAAGCAATACACAAAAAGCTCTCCCATTTTCAGTACAACTCAAGTAAAGAGAGGTATTAAGTTGTATCTTCAGAAAGATGGAAGGTGGTATCCAGCCAGCCAGGAAGACACTGTTTCCTGCTGGAATGAGCTGTATACCAGCCCTGAACTTTTATCCTGACAAAAACTTAGAGTCCACAAAATAGGACCAAAAACCACACTGAAAAGAGTGCCTGTTCCCTATGCTCACAACAACCCTAGAGGCACTGCATTAAATTCCCCCTGCTGTGCCCTGAGAGTTACACTAATTTTCCTTGCTTGGGATCTGCCCCGTTGCAATCAAGGCTGGATTTGCATTACCATTATTACTATTATCGTTTTATACCACAGTAGCTCCAGTTAACAGCTAGATCCATTGGTGATGAAAGCTGCTGTGACCACATAGGCAATGAGTGCCTGCTCCTCAGAGATTGACTACATTGCTCACACTTTTTGGGGGAGTGCAAACATTTATTTTTCACCCTCAGCAACAGGCTGTCACTTAGATAAAAGGTAAATTAACAGTTCTGGGATGTCAGAGGATTGCTGTTTTCCCAGTTACAAAGACACTTCCTTTAACAACAAAAAAAGTTATTTTACATTCCAAAACTGCTCACAGCAAAATTTCCACTAAAAATTCTCTCTATAAGTATTTTAATTTGCAGCTGACCAAAAGAGTAGCAAGTAGGAAAGCAACTTAGACATCTCTGAATTGTCATTAACTCACTTGATTGCAAAACACACATAATAAAGTTTTGCCTCTTTGGATATTTGAGGTTTACTAAAAAAAGAGCAGCAAAGACAACAGCACTTCACAGGTTTGGTTTTTTTGTTTTGCCATTGAAGTATGCAAGCATATAAGGACACTGAAGTGGGTTGGCTTCAGAGAGATCAACTAAGGCAAATGTAATCAGGATTAGGACTGAGGGGTGCACAGTGGGTTGATGAAGCAGCCTAGCTTTGTATGGACCCAGTCCAATAAAACTAGAGGATTTTTACTTGATGACTTGAGAGAAAAAAAAAGAAAAAAGCAACCAAGCCACAATTAAATGACATGTTCCCAGTAAAGTTAACATCTGATTCATACTTTGTTCCACCATTTTAAACCCCACAAACTATAAGTAAAAGCATGTAAAGTTTTCATGTGTGTTTATGCTGGGAAAGACAAAACCATCTGTGCCAGCCAAGGCTAAGGTTTCATTTCTTTTCATTAATCTTGCTGTCAGTTCACAGCATTTTCTTTTCTCTCATTTATTTTGCTTCTTCTCTCCTCTTCCTCTCTTCTCTCCTATCCTTCCATTTTCTACCCCCTCCAAAAAGCACAGCATTTTCTCCTTACGCTTCCTTATAAAAGAGGGAAACACTTCACAAATGAGTTTCACCACTTTTAAACTAGGCTCATATGCCATTCAATAAGCAGAAGGATGGTGCCCAGCTCACACAGACTAGCCAGACTCTTCTTAAATATGCAAATTTTGCCTCTGTAAATGTGCTAAATAAAACCTTTGAGAGCATGTGATTTCTTTCCTGAATTTTTAAAATATAAAAATTACAATGCCTTCAAGAAAAAAATGTAGAGTGAAAGGAACTGTAGCAGGTAGAATCAGGAATGTCTACTGAAACCATTAGGTGGTTTTCAATATTTCAGAAACATGTGCATATGTGTATGCTTGTAGAAGTAAACAGCCAGGGTTATTTAATCCAGGGTTGTTGTCCTGCTACTTGCTTTAGCAGTGGCAATATTATAAAATATTTAAATATTATATTTTAGAATATGGATTTAAAGATTAAATTTCAATATTTCCAATCTTTTGGACAAGTATTAAATCACCAGGAAAGAAGAGTGCACAGGTAATTACAATAAACTTTGTAAACAGTTTCTAATGTGTAAGAAAAGGCAATATTAGGAAACTTGTAATAAAGAGTGTAATAGCTTTATCCTTGTTCTTGATATATCTTAATGAGCTTCTCTGTGAATCAGTGCAATCACTTTTTGAAAACATGCTAAATTTCCATTAACTTTTAAAGCAATATTGCACATTCACTTATCTCATGAATATCTGGGGTTGACATTATGCTCAAATTTCTAAACATAAGAAAAAATTAATCAGAGAAAAAGAATACCCAGAAGAACCTGGCAGCTCATTTGTAAGTTAACCAGAGGCAGGTACTGAGCATAGAGAAGCAAATGGTTCAGGGTTCAGGGTTTTGGTATGTAAAGAGCTCTCTGAAAATCTATCCTTTGAGAAATGAACAGGAAGTGTATAGACCAATATGGAATCTTGTAGCAGCTACAGATAAAACAGACTTACCAAAAGAAATGAATGCCCAAAGCTATATGGGGAAAAGCAGTAAAATACCAGGACACAACATGGAACTAGAATGGTGGTGGAAACCAACACAGATGCTAAATGCATTCTTCCCTCTCACAGCTCTGCCCAACACATGGGAGGGAGATTTTCTGAGAAGAAGCTATACCTGAACCACAGGGCTCACCTGACTGCAGTTCTCCAACAGGAGTCATAAGTGGATACCCAGGGAAGAGTAAGAACAAAGCAAGCACATATGAGAGCTCCCACCAAGAGTCTCTCAATGCCCAGCTACTCCTCATCCCAAGGGACTGCCCGAGCCCTTGTGGCCTTTCCAAAATGCAGCAATACCCAATGCATCTCTCTTTGAACTACAGCCCAGTCTACTCTTGTGTACATTTTTTCTATTCCACAGCTCCCTCTAGCAAGGAATCCCAGTGCTGGTCTCTTCATGTGCAGAACCACCTCCCTCTATTTGTTTTAAAACAACTGATTTAATTCCCCACAGACAGCAATCCACCTCTCCAGGGCTCATTTTGCAGACTACTGTTTGTGTGAATATGGGAATGTTAATGGATGTTTACTCTCTTCATGTTGTGTTAGATAATTCTTGTAATGCCTGGGAACCTACTAAAATAAAAGTGAGAAGACAAAACACCATTTTCAGAATATGTCTCAAAATACATAAAACCACATCTTTTAAAACAAGGTAGTTACAGTGAAACCATTTAGGAAATCACTCAGATCACTTATACAAATCACTTTTGATCACTGCCACCTTATTCTAAAATCCAGATTCTGAATATTACTTTCCTCATGAGTGTTCAAATAAATTCACATGGTCTTTCTGTAATCTGTCATTAGACCTTACATTTCTCCCCACTGGGGAGTGGACAGTGTGTTTGGCTGCTGCTTACAAACAAAATCCTGGGGATACAAGCACATAATTGAAGCTTTTTCTTTTTTCAAGGGGGTGAAACAGTTCAAGTTATTTTGGTTCTAAAACTTCTTACAGAGATAGTCAGTATCTTGAAATAACACCTCCCATTGAAGGACTGAGGTTTGAGTAATGGCCAGGAAAAACAAACAAAGGTACTAAAACTAGCAGTCTTGACAAATATGCAATTGGTTATAGACAAAAAAGGTAAATAAACAAATAAGGTTTGCCCAAACAATGCAGTCAAGGCTTCTTCAGTAAGAGAGACCAACTTGGATGTGAGGAGAGAATTCTTTTAACTTTAAATAAACTCAAGCTTGGTACAGGTCTAAACCATTTTCAGAAACACAAAAAAGCAACAGTGAAAGGCCTGTGTGTATGGCAATATTTACACATTTCCTTAAACAGTTATCTTCTTTTATGACAGCACTACAGCAAATCTGATGCTTTTAAAGAACATAATGAGAAGTGCATTTAGTCAATGCAGAAGGTATTTTTATATGGAAATAACTGAAAAATGCCCAAGTAGACTGATCCTACAGCTTACCAACAGCTTTACAATTGGCTCAAAAAAATTAAAGTCCTCTCTATGTATAGGGATCAATACCAAGGACAAGTGCTGTAAGTTCATTGCTCTGACATACAGTTATCAGAAGAACTAAACAGCAGCTGTGGTCAGGCTTTTAAAGACCATAAAATGGCAGGCTGCAACTCCTGTGGCAAGCACAGCAAGTGCTTTATTTTATAGGCTATGGGAGATGACTTAGAAAAAACAGAAGGACATTTTGCTACTTTTAAATGACTATTCTAAAAGCTTCTTGCTGCAAAATGAACAAGTACATTTTATACTGACAACACTTTGCAGTCCTTCTTACCTGATGTCAGTAGTGAAATACAACTACACAGTCTAAGAATTACACTCAAAATTTAAAACACAACAGTCTGCTCCCAACAGAAATAAATTTCAGAAAAATGAGTTATCAAAAGACACAGCTCTGGCTTAAATAAAACTACTATAGAAAGGGACTAAATATACTGATAGATCATTAAGAACAAAACAGAAAAAACATATCAGCATTAACATAATGAAATGTACCTAAAATTACTACCAAATGCTACAAAACTAAAAAAATTACTGCTATTACAAAAAAAAAAGTTTATTCTCTCTGTTCTTTGTGAAATCTAATCAGATCCCCCACCCTTTTTTTTTGTAATGTGTGATCTTTTGAGGAAAAAAAACAGCAGGTATTCGTAAGTTGGAAAGAAAATACAACATATTAAAGAACTGCATAAAATTTGAAACATTACAAAATGCTTCCCAGACTACTTGGCTTTTGTATTTATACAGCATTTTTACAAAGCACTTTTAAAAGTATTAAATTTTGAACCAAAAAATTAACCCAGAGTGTCTGTAACCTGGAACTTAGCAAGTGTGATATTTTTAACTGCATATTCAGAAATACGCTTCTAAGTAATAAGAGCCATCATGGAGTGATTCATAGCTTCATGCAAAAACATCCCACAATATAAATCTTGTTAACCTTTTGAAAATCCCCAAAAGCTCATTACAAAGCTGCTGAATCCTGGCATAACAAAACCTTATATTAAAGTATTTACTGTCCTCCTAAAAAGTCCATTACTTAAAAGAAATAATACACTTGAGTTAGTCGGATTTTATCATGGTCTGGCAGGCAAAGAAGTGTCAGACAGTGATGTATGTCAAATTAAATTATCCTAGGATAATCATTATAGAAATTCAGGAGAAATAATTTCTCAGTTGATGTTAAACAATAAACTGTTCTCAGCCTGAATTAATGCCAAGTTTACAGGGTAATGAGCATTACAGTGAAAAGACTCATGTAGAAAATGTGGTACCTTTCCTATTCTATTACTTTTCCCAGTTCTTGGAAACTACGTGCAACACCCTTGGAGACACTGGTTTTCAAATGGATTTGTTGCACGAAAGCTGATTAATTTTCTTCTCCAAATGAGGGACCTGTTTCAAGAAACGTTGCATATTAAATTCTACTTACTGAAAATATGCATTTATGACATTTAAATTATATTCCCCAGTGTAAGCACTTAATTTTATTATAATTCCTATCTTGATCTAACTTTACAGTCATTACCAAATAGAACAGTGTGGATATTTGAGTAGAAGCACAATGACTGGGTTGATTTTGAAGCTCACAAGTAAAAGCAGAGTAAAACCCCAGCCCTACTGAAATCAGTGAAAGAACTGCTGCAGCTTTTACTGGAACCACTATAACACTCTTTACATTCTCTCTTCATCTGCCATGAAAGTAAAAATTATGTGATTTACTGTATTCTACAAATACTATTTTCTAGGTTTTAGAACCCTTTCTTGAATTTCTTCTTCAGTTTTCACTGCAGTAAATAAAGTAAGATGAAAATATGTCTCAAGGTTTGTTCTGCATTTGGGGAGAAAATGTACAGAAGGGAGTCTTCAGTGAACCATGGCTATGGCCAGTGAATAGTGATGCTAAACCAGAAGCTTCATAACAGTGCTAAAATACAAAGAACTTTAAAAATTATTTTACATACTTGTTTATTTATTTTCTCAATGAGAAAAGAATATTTTCGAACTTTTTTACTATTATATTGTGCAAACGTATGCACACAAAAGAATTTGCTCTTATTGCTAAGATAGTACTAATTTTATTATGCTGCTAATTTTTTTTTTCTCAGACATTAATCTGTGGGCAACAATTGTTGGTGTCAACTGTAAAACTGCTGAACACTGTTGTTGCAGCCCAGAAAAGCAATCACACCATGGGCTGCATTCAAAGCGATGTGGCCACCAGAGCAAGGAAGGAGATCTGCCCCTCTGTTCCCCTCTCATGAGACCCCACTGGAGCACTGCATCCAGCTCTGGGCTCCTCAGAACAGGAATGACCTAGACCTGTGAGTCCAGAGCAGGGTCACCAAGATGATCACAAGAATCAAACACCTCTCCTATAATGAAGTTTGAAAAAGTTGAAACTGTTCAGCCTTGAAGAGGGAAAGCTCTGGGGAGACTTTACTGTGGCTTTTTAGTACCTGAAGAGGGCCTATAAGAAAGGTGGGGACACATTTTTTAGTCTGCAAATGTACTAAAGGCTGGTTTTACTGTCAAGGTCAAATTCTACAGTCTCCTGTCAGAAAAACTTCTCTAGATTGCACTAGAACCTGAAGGCTTTAAGGCAGTGCCTACAAGTGGAAAATACATGCTGCAGTAGAAACATAACATATGGGGAGGAAAATTTATCTATCAAAATCACAGAATAATACAGCCTGTTATTTTAACCAGCTGGTTTGGTTTCGTATTAGGTTCTGCTCCCATATTCCAGTGACTCAGTAACAGAATCTAAACTTCCATTATCATTCATTAGAAAAGGACTCTTGTCTGGCTCTGGATCATGGCATTTATGAAGTTTTTATACAGTTTCAAAGACTTTCATTTCATCCATGTTTCTTTTTACATTTACACTCATGTAGGGAATGTCATTCCTCTAATCAGAAACAGAAAATATGAACTGCTCATAATGAAAAGTGCTGGACATCTACAGCTGTACAAACAGTCATCTCCATCTCAACCTTTTTTTTTTTCTTGATGATAATCTTCTTTGCACACATTTGCACTGCTGACTTCTGTCAAAAGAAATGCAGAAAATATAGGTCCTTCCAATTAGGCTTTGTTTTTCTCTGAGCTTAGCAGAGCTGCCCTGCCAGGGGCAAGTCCAGGGAGACAGGACTGATTAGAGTGCTGGTGGAAAATCTCCACAAACCCACCCTCCACAGGAAGCCACAGACCCAACAGATAAGGTGAGGATAAAGTGGGTACACTGTGTTTCCTTCCTCATCTCTTGCCATCACACAGCAGAAGCTAATAACTGCTCCCTCCAAAACCACAGCAACAGCAACGTCAAGCCCTGTAGTAAAATACCAGAAAACACAGTTTAGCGTGAGACAGGGGAGAGAACAACACAGCTGGAAGAGACCAAGTTACATGCCAATGCTTTAAATTCTTCCAAAACAGGTATTTGCCAAATGAAATCACCATGCCCAGAATGCCTGCAAGACAAGGCAAACCCACTCTAGCAGGGCCTGCCAATGCAGCCTAAGGACACTAACTTGTTCCCGATGGTCATGTGGCATTGATGCCAAGTCAGAGCCTGACACACCAGCCAAGGGTCAGTGTTTGTCTTCATTCCACAAAATGCCTCAATGCTCTCTACTCCCTTCCTATATTTGTCTCTGCTTCAACGAGCACCAAAGTAACCATAAAAAGACACACCTTTTCATACTATCAAATAATAGGGTTTACTATGAAAGCATGTATTTACATAATATTCTGTTTCTTCCCATGAATTCCCTCTACCTCTTATCTAGAAACCTAAAGTCAGAAGACCATCTTTGTTGGTGAATGCAGCTGTTACCCCTGGCTGGCCAGTACAAATGGATGGGAGCCTTCTATGGAAAAGGAAAAGAAAGTTGATTTTCACAGTCAAGTAAAAATAAACTGTCCTTTCGGCAGAACACCAGGAATACAGTCTTGTTAGTAGTGACTTTTCCTATGTATGCTGTATTTTGCAGGTTTTTAATAGGTCCCATTTATGCATTTGGCTCTTGAAATACACATTGACAAACACTATCAGTAGAACACTTTCTTAGGCAAATTGATGAATACTAAAACAAATTCTGAAAGTCTGAAATTCTCTGGCCTTCTAAACGATCTCCACATAATAAGCACATCTTTCTAGACACCCCTGTTCTGGGATTAGATACATGGGGGTTCTGACACAACTAATTTATGTGTAACCTTCAGATGCTTTGCAACTGGCAGGGATAAGATGGTTAAGCAGGCTTACAGTGGTTAATGGTCATGTCAACTCTGGATCTTCAGCCCACCTGCAGACCTAGTCAACAATTCTCTGAAATGTACTTGGCAACTTATGTAAAGCAAATTTGACTGCCTCACGTTGAAACTCTGGGGATACATCCATGTTACAAAATAACTCAGGCCAGGATACTCAGCAGAAACTGTTCCTGTGCTGGCAGCTTCTGCAGGATGGATGAAGTTGGAATTTGCATTTTAGAAAACACAACTATGTTCCAGAATCAAACCAAGGACGATGAAAGTTTCAAAAACGATGGGGAAGATTACTCTTTGTCCCACATCTCTATGCTCTGGATGGAGGAAAGAGTTCCATTCCCAGCACCAATTAATTCAGAAATTGTTAAAGAAGCATTTTTTCAATAAATATTTAGCAATAATCACTCCATAAAGGCAAGAAATACTGCACAGATGTTCTTATTAAATATGATTACCTGACATACTGCTGGGAGTTATGGATATGTAATCATTCTTGTCCTTCTTCTGTCACCAATGTCACCTGCCAAAAAAAGGAAAAAAACCCATATAATACGTTCATAAATGCTCATCTGCAGAATACCATTACCATTTAACCAAGATGGAACCTTCTGAATCTTGAATAGTATGGTCAATGTCTGATGGTAACACATTAAATTCAAAGCATTTTGCTTAGCTGCAAGAGGTAACAAATGTAAATCAGGTCCAAAACATGGTGGACTGTGGTTAACAGGGATTTGGAAGCAATGTCCAAAAGCCTGTGCCTACTGATGCTAAAAAATAAATAATGCTTTTGTGCATTTCATGCAATACTTTCCATTACTGTTTCTGCCTAAGTTCCTCTAAGTCTCATGTGTGACCGTAGGAGCTAACTGGTTTCCACTTCACAGTTTCTAATGATACTCATATACCATTACTCTCAGGTTCAGTAAAAACAGAGGATTCAAAGGAATCAGAAATTCTCTGTTACAGTTACACCGATTCTTACCCAGTCATTCAAAACCCAAAAGTCTACTGGCTTTTACAAAGTTCTGAGATGTAAATTATAATTTTGTTCATATGGTAGAAACCTAATTTACATGTACTTAACACTTTTGAACAATGATATCTTCTATTTTATTAACAAGACATCTGCATCTGTGAAGAACTGGATCTGGCATTTTAAAGTCTTGGTGTTGATATTTAAATTGTGTCCCCCTTTCATATGTCCATACACACACAAACACACATACACTAACTATACTCTTTTTCTGCTTGGTAGCAAAGGTCGAAGCCCTGCAAGCTGATTTAGTGCCAGGAGAGAAAGTCATGGACACCAGTTACAACAACATCCTTCAGCCATGTCAGTATTTACACCAGCCCTCATGTTTTTCACACAGAGGCATCACAGGCAGCATGCCCTTGTTTAGCCATCCCTGCCCAAAACACAGTGCCCAGCTAGATGATCCCAGCTCACTCCCTAGTCTAAGCGCCAACAATCCAACCCAAGCAGAGACAATCCTAAAGGCATTACTCCAGAATAGCGACAAGATCTCATTAGAATTTTTAAGTAAGAAATCCCGGGCCTACAAGTGACCCCAATACTGCCTGTGGAAAACTAGCCTGAGAACAGTCACACTCTCTGGAACATCCTCCTCTACTCAGCACTGGTGAGGCCACACCTCAAATACTGTGCTCAGTTTTGGGTGAGTTTTACTTCACTTTAAAAAGATCATCGAGGTGCTGCAGCATGTCCAGAGAAGGGCAACAAGGCTCATGAAGAAAACATGTCCAGTGGGGAAGAGCTGAGGGAGCTGGGGTTGTTTACCCTGGAGGAGGCTTGGGGGGAACCTCATCCCTACCTACAGCCACCCAAAAGGAGAATGTATTGAGGTGTGACTGCACTGAGAGGACCAGAGGAAACGGCCTTCAGATGAGACAGGGGAGACTCAGATGAGATTTTACATAAAATCTTTCACTGTTAGAGCAGTCAGGCATCGGAATAGGTTGTCTGGAGAGGTTGTGGAGTCACCATCCCTGGAGGGGTTTAAGAGGCTTCTGGATGTGGTGCTGGATGATGTGGTTTAGTGGTTACGGTGGTAGTTTTGGGTTGGAGTGTTTAGACTGGATGATCTTAAAGGCCTCTTCCAACCTTGCTGACTCTGTGACTCTATGAACAGAAAATACCTCTCTTTTAATGTTAGCGTGGAAGTGACATTTTAGAGAGGAAGTAGAAACTTTCTTAAATTGTCCTGATCACCATTTCATGGTAAGACACCGGTCTTTATTAACAAAGCTGTGGATTTTATTTCTCTCCATCCATTCAGTGCCACAGCCCTGTCCCTGTTTCCTCACACAGGGACCCTTTCCCTTGAAATAAATATCCTCCCCTAGCAGCGGGCTGAACACCGAGCTGTGTTTAGGCAGGGGTCAGAACGAGAGAGGAGGTGAGCGGCAGCACCGGGTAATTAAAGCACCCAGGACGCGGCCCCGCCGCTTCCCCTCAGCCCATCGGCCTGCGGGGCGCTCCCACTCGCGGGGCTCCGCTCAGGTACACGCGGTGTGCGGGGGACGCCGCTTCGCGCCCCGCTGCTCGACACGGAGTGTGAGGCAAGGCCATGCCCCGCGCCCACCGAGGGCAAGCAGCGCGGCAGGGAAGGGGCACCGGGAAGCGTGGCAGGCAAGGGCTCCGGCAGGGAAGGGGCTCCGGGAAGCGTGGCAGGCAAGGGCTCCGGCAGGGAAGGGGCTCCGGGAAGCGTGGCAGGGAAGGGCTCCGGCAGGGAAGGGGCTCCGGCCGCAGCCGCGGCCTCCCCGCCCTCCCTCAGGCCGATCCCGCCCGCGGCGCGGCGCGGCAGCGCCCCCTGGCGGCCGCACGGGAGCGGCCTGCGGCGCTGCCCGGAGCGCCATTCCCGGACTTTTCCATCACGCCGCTCCTCCTTGACTAAACCGGGCATGTCTGCCTATAGCTTTAAATTAAATTAATTGCTACTCCAAAGGTCGGAATTATTCATGATTAGAAAAAAAAAAAAAAAAAAACCCAGAAACAATACAGAACCAAGAAAAACCCAGGGAACAGCACCACACAAAACACCCCCACAAGACACAAACACACATACACACCCTCTCCCACATAAAAAAGTAGGGGAAAAAACCCCAAACAAACCCATAATCATAGAATATCCGGAGCTGGAAAGCACCCACAAGGATCGTCGAAGTCCAGCTCCTGGCTCTGCACAGGACAACTCCAGGAATGTGATCCTGATGGGTCCCTTCCAACTCAGCAGATTCTGGGATTCTGCGATTCTGCAGATGGCACCACGTGCGTGAGATTGTAGCCTCCGACTCCCGGAGCTCTGACAGGCTTGCGACTGTGACCGCTTCCCAGGGGAGAAAATTTATTTTGTCCTTTCTAATTCCCTAGTAATCTGAAATTATTTCTCCCTGTAATGTATTATATTGAATGGAAATTACTCATTTCAGGACATAATGTTCATTCTATTTGCAAAGCAAACACAATGCAAAAGTTTTACAGAAGAAAATTCTTTACACCAGGGATGCCGAGCACTGGAACATGCTACCCTTGGATGTCATGGAGTCTCCCTCTCTGGAGACATTTAAAACACGTCTGGACACGTTCTTGTGTCACCTGCAACCTGCTCTAGATGACCCTGCCTTGGTGGGGGGGGCTGGACTGGATGATCCCCAGAAGTTCCTTCCAACCCTAGCAAGTCTGTGAACTGGTAAAATATCCTCCAGTCTGACAATGCGGTTTTACCTCATCTTTTCTCCCAAGCAAGCCACCCGAGGCTTCATCTGGGCTCCTGGACAAGACAGAATCTCTTTAATCTTATAAGGGAAGAGCAATGCTCTGCTTGATATTTCCATGTACAAACCACACAACCAGAGGCCATTCTTTTTGCTGCTGACATCTTGTGGAACTTCAAAATCCTTCAGAGTTTGTCAATCCAGATTTGAGAGGATACAAATTTAGATCAGGCCTCCAATTAAAATCAGACTCTGACCCATCCCACCACATCATGGGATGTTGTGAACTTCAACAATAAGCCATTTCCCAGAATTTAATTGTGGTTTAGTGACTCAATGACACACAAGCACACTTGAAGCAAACAATTGAGTGTTTTAAACAAAAATTCTGCCCCTCCTGTAAATAATTACTTACTAAACCTAAAATTGTTGGTTTTGCACCAATCTATTAAAAAGGATGATAAAAAGGATAAATACAATGTTCTTCAATGAATTCTGTACAAAGAGAAAAATTCTAGTTATCCTGGGAGTTTTGCCATTTTCCCTGATGAGACGAGGACTTGGCATAAAAGCAGCTGTCACTTGAGTAAAAAAACCTAATTACAAAATAACTGCAAGAAAAGCTAGTCTTTTGTTTTGAAGCACTACACTAGCATATCTGGCTTTGGCAGTCTTTTTGAGTGCCACGGTTTAAAACTGAGAGTGTGCATCCTCTTTTTCTCCTCACACCGGCCTAAAGTTTCTTGGAGCAGGTCCTGATGTTGTTGTAAATGTACAGCATCCTGCCCACCCGGCATCTCTACTAGGTCAATTTAGCAACTGCCAAAAGACACACAGTAATGGAGCCCATTTGTAATGCCTGCTTTGTGATGATGATTTTAATCATCATTATGATGATTATTTAAACCATTAATTTAAATAGTAATAAATAATAATTAAAATCATAGTGATAATTAAAATCTTTTATGATTTTAATAATCTTCCCAAATGTCTTGGGAACTTTTCTAAGGGATGCTCTTAAACTGCATTTTATATGCCAGAAGTAATTTCCTATTTTTCTTTCCAAGGAATGTGGCCCATAGATGGAAACATTGTGGAAATACAGAACTATTTATCTACTCTAGCACCTACATAGCACAGCCTTCTGAAGGCACAACACAGCTTCCATTTCACACGAGCAAGAACATTAAGCGGTGTCTACATTAACTGTAGCCAGTTCCTCTTGAAGGCGTAGTTGTGTAAGATGTTGGAGGAAATCATGTTCTTTTTAAGAGTCTACAGTTAAAAAGTACGTGAGGAGGCACAAATGGGAAGGATGAGGATGAGTCACAGACGAGTCTCCACTACATCAGGCCAGAAATGTCTGGGGGTCTTTATGGACACTGCAGAGTAAGTCCCTTTGTTGCCACAAATGACACAATTTTTATGGCCAAGATCTGCAAACGTCACAGGGAGCAGGCTTTGTTAGATTATCTTTTGTGTGTTGAGCACTTACTTGCCCACAAAAGAGCTACCCAAGGTCTCATGGCTCTGAGTCACAGTCCCTGAGTGCTGCAGCATCAATTCAGAGGCTGCTATCTCACATCCCGCATGACCTCCCTGCCAGAGAGTTCCAGCAGCAGACTGAGCACTGTGCTCCTTCTCCATCACTGGCATCACACCCTACATTTTCTTATTTTTTTAAACAAGGTAGTCCTCTTGATCACATTGAATACCTCAAATAAAAGCAGCAAAATGCATACTGCATCCTGGTAAGGAGTTGTGTTTCAGATCTACAGCCCTGCTCCAGGAAAATAATATTCTTATACTGGCCCTAAATAAATTTTTAAAAAGAGACATCTTTGGAATCTTGAGCTCCTCTGGTCTGAATAGATGATATTTCGAATTAATTCTCAGGCTCTGGTCTCCAATAAAGAAGCACTGTCTAGCCATATTGCCAAATACTGCACATCCTTATTTTTTCCATAATGAAAGGCGATTAACCAATTAGAATTAATTGGTGTAGTTAGGTGTTTTCCCACTTTCACCAAGTGCCTTCTCCCTCACAGGAATGCGTCATATTAACCAATGGTTATCTAACAGGAGTGTGCTCCCAGGGGATGAGGGTGTTTTTGACCGTATTCTGAGGCTTCAGCTTTAAATGGTGGCTGCCTCTAGGCCAGGGCCAGGGCAATTTTGCGGTTTGAATCCTGGTTCCTGTCCATACCATGAACCACACACCTTTTGGAAGGCCCCAGGCTTCCCTTCCACTCATCAAGCAGCTGCACAGGGTGGACAAGTACTGCTGCCTCCTGTCTCTTCTCAACGCAGGAACAGGTGGGAAAAGCATTTTTGCACCTTTCAGAAGCACTGACAAGCTGCTCAGCTCCTTGCTGGACTGCTCTTTGACATCCCCTTGTAAAAGCCCGATGAGGGGCCATGGGGCAACCTGGCTCATTTGCACAAGTCCCTCCTGTAACCCTAGCTGCAGCTCCCGATGTCTCTGCCTTATCCTGGCACTCTTACACAATGCTCTTACACAACCCTTGCCAGGCGCTGGGCCATCTCCAGGGAGGCTGAGAAGAGGGGCGAGCTGCTGGCAGACCCAGAACAGGGAGGGGGAAGCCTGCCCAGATCCTGGGAGCTGATGACAGCACTGAGGGGATAGCAAAGCATGTAGGTTTTGGAACCAGGCACAGGGGGAAAGCTCCATCATAGCCAGAGCGAGAGCCAAAGGACACCAGCCCTCTTGCCCTGCCATTCCACAAGTTATGGCACTTTGTTTTTTTTCTCGGGGGCTATTTTGGCTTGGGAGTGATGAATGATGGGATCTGTCATCTGAATATTTTGTTCTGTAAACTACCTTTGTGAAAGTTGCTCTCACTTTTAAATTCATCTTTAGTGAAAAATCCAGAGCATCAGGAAAAATTACAAGGTAGCCCATAGGCTGTATTGATGCCTAACTGAATTTAAAAATTAGTTTCAATATTTAATATTGCAATATCTAACAACAAAGCAAAATTATTATTTTGGAGCAAGTTGTACAAAGGGTTTTCAAGTTATACGTACTCAGTATAAAATGTACTAGACTGTGGCTTATGGTACATGATACATTTATCATGAGCCAGCAGTATTTCCTCCCTTGCAAAACATAATGAACAACTGTGCATTGCATGAGAAATAAAAATCTATCTAGTTTTCCAAATATGTTTAATGAAAAGCACCCATAAAAACTAGCTTGTAGGCACAAGCTCAGAAGTGGGCTTTGACTCATGCTTTTTATTGCTAGTATAGCTCAGCTCATGAGGACACAAAAACATGCAATAAAGCATAAAATCAAAACCACAGTGCACTATCTGTATAAATATTTGCAATCTATCCCAAAACATAAGAACAAAAAAGCAAAGAGCTATTGAGCTTTTTAATAGGAATGTCCAGTAATTCTGTGTAATATCCCCTTCACACAGACTCAACTCATGCTCAGCTCTGTGCAGGCGTCAGCAGATTTTTTTTACAGCATGAGAGCCAGAAAATTATTACATGCTAACAATAAGTCTCATAAAAGATAACGGTAACTTCACTGTTTAACAGGTTTTTGAAAGCTCTTGTGTTTCAATAAGCAGATCTGCAGGATAAACTCTACTGCATTAGACAGAAAAACTAATTCTTCCTGTAGTAAGGAAGAATTGTAGTAATTGTAGTAAGGCTTTGGATCTGGCATATGGTTTGCAGGACAGCCTGAATGATAAAGCTGTTTGATTTGATATAGCTACAAAAAAAACCAACACAGCACCACAAAATAAAGTAATGCAAGACAGAAGCAAGATAAAAGTTGTTTTTATGATTTCATCAAAACTTAACTGCACTGGGGTAAATAGATCTTTTTATAAGAGGAAAATATAATAATGAATTATTATGCATGGAAAATATAATAATGTATTTCTTCATATGCAAAAAGAAACAGAATTTTAGTGTGTCTGTTGGTCTCCCAGTAGCCTGAAGAGATTAGAAAGGCAGTTTCGTAAGTATCATTGAAAAAAACACAGATGGAGACTGTCATATTACCTTTAAACCACCTGGGCATCAAGCAGAAAATGGAATACGTAATTCTCCTCTTGCCCTGTACTTACAGAAATGAGTAATGTTATCTCATTTCCAGAGTATCTCAAATCACTTATTATCGTGATCTGAAGCTGCTGACTGCCCCTAAGATGTAAAAGGCTCTAAGAAATCTACTTACATTCAGCTTAACACTAGGTCAGCATAATGGGCTGCAGCCTTCACTTTACTTCATCCCCTAGCAGAAATGTCAGCTCTCCAGCACTTTGCTTTGACCTACTGCATGTGTACACAGGAGGGCATGAGAGGAGCACAGAACTGCAGACAGCCCGTTTAGCCACTATTCTGATAACCAGGCTTCTATTGCCCCTGAGCGATTTTCTGACCATGAAGTGTTACTGTGTGAGCTAGCCAGCTTTGCCAAAGAGTAGCTGATCTGTAACTGTGAATTAAGTGATGTTTCTGTCATTAAAGATTTAAGCCTTAATTCACAAAGACCTCTACCAACCTGAATAAATATCCAGTTGAGCAAGGATCCTGGAGGGCCAAGAATGATAGAATAGCAAAGGTGGGGGGGGAGGGTTTATACGAAAGATCTCTAATTTGAGTGATAATTTTGTGGTTTTTTGAGATTCTTCATGGTTTTTGTGTTCTTTCTCCAGCACACCGGTGTTCCATTCAGACAACAGCTTTGACATAAAACTTAATCCTTGTTTGTCTGTTTTGTTCTGTTGACTCAGGAAACATTAGCTCTCCCTGAAATTTCAACAGGGGACAGTTTATCTTTGAAGCCAATTTCTCTTATTACTCACTTAGAAATGTATATTAGATGAAGGCTGTCTTGAATTACCTACCTACTCTGCAACTGACTGATGTTAGTTAATCCCAAAGATAATAAAATTCAAATACTTTCCTTGAAACTGGTGATTTTCCCCCCTTATGATGGAATAGATAAAGAAAAAGAATATTTTCTAAATGTCAGGAGGGGAGGTACCTGGATGACTGTTGTTAACAAGAATGCATTTTGTCAATGCATCTTATATATGCTGTGCCTAAAAAATCAGTGAAGCAGAAATGAGTATGTTCTAATCTACAAATGTCACTCTGAATAGGGATAAGTATTACCCTAAAGATTGGTACTGGCATTTGTTTGAGCTATTTTCAGGGATTCAGATATGAACAGAATTAATTCAGCTTTAGGCTTTCTGCTTTTCTTAACCAGAGCTTCAGAAAGTCACCACTTAGTTGAAAATAATAAATTGTAAAATGAAAAGAAAAATCTAAATGAAAAATTGTTAACTGTATTGCAGGTTTTGAATTACAGTGTGCAAATATATAAAACTTTGCAGAAAACCTTGGAAAACAAAATGAGAGATGCTTTTATAGCTATGGATTTAGCGTCATGAGTTTTGTCTATTGTGTAACTTGATGAGTTTCCAAATTTGATTCTGTTTTCCGTAAAAACTGATAGCTGAATTGCCAAACCACCGAATTCTGAAATGTTTGACACAGATTCCAGACATGAAATATATGGCTTAAACTCAATTATAATTGGGAAAGAATTTTGAAGGAGTTGATTTTCAACAAAATCAAAGTAACAGACCAGAACCAGAAGTTAGTTGTTTTCTAAAATCTGTATCCCTAGCCACAAGAACTATGGTGGGTGAATAAAGTCTAGCTAGAATCTGTTCAAGATCCTTTCCACAAGTCAAACTGGCAGACATGGAGCCTTTGCCTGCCACTCCAGAAGTGGCTCAAGGGAAAAGGGCATGACAGTGTTGATGACAGTGTGACACACCAAAAGAGGACAAGGCATCTCTGGATGTGTAGGTTCAGGCTTTATATCAAGCAGTAAAGCAGAAAACATCCCTGAAGGCACATTGAAAGCACACCAGAGACACAAAAAAGTATGACTAATAGAAAGGGAGGGACAGACATGTAAAGTTAAATTATTATGGGGCTGGAGTGACAAATATCTGTTGAGAGTTAACTGTGGCTTGGTGAAGTGATGAGGACATGATCACAGGGATAGCCATATTCAAAAGAGAGCAAGGAATGATGGAAGAATGTTACTGCTATGGGAAATTTGGTCAAATTATGCTAATGGTTACTGGTGGACATGTAATTAGCTTAGCAGGCAGCTATATTTAAAAAGAAAAAAATCATGCCTGGTTTTAATTGATATTTTGAAATGGAAAACTTTATATTGCTATTTCTGAGGTTCACCCAAAAGCTTATTTTTCAAAAGAAAAAATTCAATGACTTCAGTAAAAATTAGGCTCAGACTGGAGAAGGCTTTCTGCAAACATTCTCTCTGAAATTTCAAAATACAAACCACATGTTTCATAGATACATCAATACATTTATAATTATTATAAATAAATAAAGAGTTTCAAGTTACCTGGCAATAAGCTAGCGGTCATAAAATATGACTGTATTAAAATGATCTAAATGTCCATTTGCTTCTGGTTTTGGACAGACAAAAGTCATGGAGAGAAGGAATAATACTTGTGAAAATGAAGTAGAAGCTCTTATTTCGTTATTTTCTTTAAACAGAAAATTGCTCATACCCTCTGTAATGGCTTTGTCTGTATAACCAGCACTGCATGTAATTAACTGGATTTCAGCTGAGGATTTTCACAGCTCAGAAGTTACGGTATTCAAAGTCCTATTCCTTTTTAATTTTTTTTTTTTGAGAGCAAACACATTACGGCATATTCCCAACTAAGTAATTCACTGATTTTAGTCTTTAAGGCAGGCAGAGTTTCCTAAGAGGTGTGTTCTAATCTCTAACATGTCTTATACCCTTTTTCCTGACCTCACTGGGGGCCCAGTGTAGAGAGGAGAGGACAACTACTTCTTCTCAGAAGATCTATACATACTGATATTAAGAGCAAACATCATAGATGTGTGCCTACTTTTGTGTGCAGACTGGAAATAAATCACATAGCCTAAGTGTTAACAATGGCTTTTCAGTATGTCTGATAAAACAGTGATTTCTTCTTGTGTTTTTACCCCTCTCTTCTTGTTTGCTGCCTCATTTACAGCTAACAATAATAGAATTAAGCCCAGAAATTAAAAGAAAAAGTTTAATCGCTGATGATTTCGCTATCTCTCCCAAGCAAACAACAAAAGTCCACAACCTTTTAACCTTTTCCATCCTATTTGCTAATTACTTATTTTCTAATTAACCCATTATGCATCTGTCAGTGTGTTTTAAATTAAATCACTTTAATTGCTAGTAAGTAGGGTTTATTTAGTTCCTGGTATGGCTGTACGGGGTCATGAGTGGGGAGCTGTTGAACCACTCTGAGTTACAGGTGGCTCTACAAAACTGCTGAAGTTGCTGAAGATAAAGAGGAGTTAAGCTGCTTTCCTTAGGTGATTTGATTTTAATGTCTAGTGGCATATTCTAATGGATAAAAGTTTACTGCAAATACAGGAGGGTATTTTTTATTCCTAGTATGTAGATCACATCAGGCATTAATTTATTGCTTGAAATAATTTTTAATAAAGGAATAATTATGCTAATAGCTCTAGAAAATGCCAATACCACAATGCTTATTTTGCTGTATAGCCACAACTCTTTGAAATGCAACACAACTATATATTAATAGTAACTAATTAGTAGCAACAGCCAAGTTTCAAAATAAAGATAATAAAGAAGGCCTAACACATGGGACACAGGGAGTTTTAAGTATGAGGCTAACAGTCAACCCATTAAAAATCTTCACGCAAAACACTAGAAAAACTAGTGAAAACTTTAAGGATAGGCATAATGTTTAATGAGGACAGACATAAAAGATTTTGTTCTCTGTAGCACAGCCCCCTTCTACCCCTTGCATGACCTGACTCGCTTCACTGACTCTGCAGAAAATACCCACTTTTTGCTGGGTAAGTTTTGTGCTCGGTTAGTGAGTTGAATTATCCCTGTGAGGTGGCTGGTGAACACCTCAGCTGGCACCAAGTGGCAGGAGACCACAGCTGCTCAAAGGCAAGGGTATGGAGATGAGGCTCACCCTGTCTCACAAAATGGCACACCAGAAGAATGCAGGATGGGTTGATTTCTTTTGTAATAAACTAGGGCATTTATTACTCTATGCATTGAAATTACTTTTAAATTGTTAATTATTTCTGAAGCTTTCTGAAACACCTTTGAAGATTGTAAGTCTTGCACTGGGGAAAAAAAAAGGAAAGAAAACACAATTCATTATAACTTTTTGTGTTTAGATCCTTATACACTGAAGAAAGGCACCAAAAAGTGCTAGTTGTATGTTCTGGAGTATGAATTGGTAAAGTCAGTCTTCCCTTTAGCAGTAAGTAAATCTAGTACTTATGACAATACATTTCCAGCAAGAACCCAAGTCCACATCATTGCTAAATTACCTAAACTTAACAGTGGGCCAATTAAATAATAAAGACCACACACAGGAAGGACTTAGCTGGCAGAGTTAGCTAGCTGAACTTGCCACATAAATTTTGTTCTGAAAATTTGTTAACAACACTAAAATCCAAGACCAGCCTAGACATTAAATGTTTTCTTCCCTGTTTCTATCAGAGAAAAGCAAGTATATGAAAACAGGAGTAAAATGAATAAAATAACAGAATAAATAAAGTAGCTTATGGAGCACACCTGAATAAGACCTATAGTAACCCATCCAAAAGACAATCTTTCTGAGCAGTGAGGAATCTGCAACTGACCTCTTCAGCTTGCCATGTCCTCTATGTATTTTACCTTCACCTACAAGTTATCAAAACATGGCTGGAAGATTCTGGTGCAGCATTTTCTTGCTGTCAGATTTCTACTATTGCATTCTCCCTGATGCCCTCCTCGCTGATCTCAGTAGCTCCACACCTCCACAGGCAGCATGCCTGGGAAGCTCACCTCGCCACCCCCCAGTCTTTGTGCCACTCTTGGCAGAACACCCCATCCCTGCATTTGCTGTGATGGCACTTCCACTGTGAGACAGCTCACAGGTGCAGAGGAGGAACATGAGGGGCTGCATCATGATGTAAATGAGAACGGGAGAATTAATTTTTTAACAAGGAGCTTTTGGATGGCCTTCAGGGACAGCAAAGCCTGTCAGAGAGAAGCCATGAAAAGCTCCACAAATAGATCTATCTTCTGTACAGAGAGTGAGAATACATTCAGAATGCTTGCATTTGCTTATAAAAGGTAAAGAATCAAAGAAGCAGCAGTGGAAGTGCAGTAAGACTCAGAATAACAGCTGATTCTGAACATGCTTTAATATGACCCATCATAAATAGATCCATATTGACCTGTCCTGAGACAATGAGGTTTGGAAACCTGTTCTAGAAGCTCAGAATGATAAAGAAAGCCAAATTACTGAAAGAAATGACAGCTTTAAGGATGGCCTGCTTGTAGGTGCACAGAGGCATAGGTCCATGCTGGAGACAACACACAAAGAAGCCAAGCCTCTGGAAGGAAAGCATGGAAAAACAGAGCAGGAGAAATTCAATTGTAAGGCCTGTACAGCAGCACCTGCTTCCCCTGAGTTGTGAGTTGCACATCTGAAGCTGTTTTGCTTCCCCTGGCTTGTCAGTAGTTGGCTCAGATCTTTCCAGTTTCACTATTGCCTGCATTCAACCCTTATTTATGACTTAGAGCATGTATTTATCAAAGCAGTGAAATTAAGGGTCTTGAAAGGGCAGAGGGAGGTCAGTATGGAAGCAGCATCCTCCCAGTGTCTGAAGCAAAACCCTTGTATGAGCAGATACATTTTCCCTGGAAAGAACACCAAAAATTACATGCAGAAATCTTATCCACCCCTTTTACTAAGTTCATTAAACTCTCATTACTACAGTATTTCATGATGGCTATGTGACCGAGGTAACACCAAGGTATCAATCTGAGTTTCTTTGCTCTCCTGAGTCAGTGGGATGAGCCAGGATTTTCTTTAATACATAATTCTCTCCTTTCTCCTCCTTTTCAATTTTCCAATTAATCTCTCCTTCTGTTCTAATTTTACATCTTCTTTGTGTAGCTGTGCAACAGGAAAACTGGATGTTGCATTTCATTCCTGAGGGGCTCCACTTCCAAATGCCAAAGCCATGGCCCTGATGACTCCATCTCTGCGTGCTGCTCCTGTGCATCTGCTGCCTGACAAACAAACAGATCCTTGAAGAGCATAGCTGCAAGCAGGGGCAATCACCATTCAAGGAAAGCTTTGTTTTAAGGCACCTAGCAGAGAGACAGCTTCAAAGGTTAGCAGGAAGATGCTGAATCCCACCTGGTATGGAGCGCCAGGGGCAAGACAGTGATAAAGCAGGGAGTGCTCCCAGAGGCGCAGCACACAGAACAGTTCCAAGGAACTGAAGAGTTTTCTGGTTAAAACTCTACATAAACACACTGCAATGGTAAGGGATGGAAGATACAAATGCGAGGATTACCCAAGTCAAATTACCAGATGAATTTTCGCTGCTTTTCTCAGGAAAGATTGCTCTGAAAAGAGAGACAGTAAGAAAGCCAAAGAGAGAAGGGAGAACCCACAAGCAAAATGAGTCCCAAATGCAAGTCAAGATGGAAATTGCTACTTTTTCAGTAGATTTCAGTCCTCCATTTAGCACCATTTCTAGTTAACTAATATGCAGTTTGATTTTAGCCAGACACTCAGAGACAGTTTTTATGCCATTCACATCAATGAGAAGTAGAATGGGAAATCACCCTTGTATTGCTGATACTGAGGCTTCCCATGATTTATCTCAGCAGCATCGCATGGATATTAAAAAGGACAGTGGAAATACATGATCTTAGAAGTGATATTCCACATACTTCCCACCAGGCTTATCTGGAAACATGCTAAAATAAGCATCAGAGACATTCTTTTCCTGTTGCTTTCCACAGTGTCTCAAGAAGAAAAATATTAAGTGTGAAAAGCAACACACCAGTCTAAATTAAGGATGTGGGCATTTTCCCATCCAGTGATGGGAAGGAGCTAATCTATCACAGCAATTTTAGAATTAATAAGTTTCATAAGTATTAATAGATGGATCTAATCTACATTCAGTGTTATCGAAATTACCTTGTGCTGAAAGAACAAGTTCTGTATAATGAAGAGAAACAATTGAAGCTCTCAGAAAAATAATTAAAGTTAGGGAGTTGCAACGGGAATTGGAATCAGCACTGCCTCATGTTCTGTGTTGAAAATTTATTCTTACGGTTACCCAGCTTCCTCATCCATAAGGTGGAGATGATAATACTCACTTCAGTTCCAACAGTATGCCAGTAAGATCTACAGATAAGCCATCAGAACTGCTGTTATTAATATCATATATGCTTGGCATGCATCCTTTACTTCAAAACAGTTTTACAGAAGCCACTTCTAGTCTACTCTCACTGTTTACTGTTTTAGACTTCAGGAAAGTTATTCTCAATTTATTAACAACACTTGGGCATATTCTTTGCCTTTGACTTTAATTCTATTTTACAGCTTATTAGTTTTATGGGATTTTGTTCTCTGTACGATGTGAGAACACAGGAGCAGAATGATTCAACATCAGTTGTACCAACCAGCCAGATTTAACAGGCTATTTCTTGTTGTATCCTATAAACACAGTGAGCAGCCAATCTGATAGTTAATGATGCAAACCAGAAGCAGAGGTAGTGTTTTGTGCCAAGATATAATATGTGGAGATTGCAATAGCTCATAGTGAAATTTCTGTGGAAAAAAAAATACAGCATGGAGCATTCTGTTATTTTGTGCAATTCAAAACAGAGTATCTCTACTATGAAAAACAGATAGATTAATTAGAAAAAACCCAAAGATATTGACAGAATGAGAGAACACCTTGTATTGATTGTGGAAGGTATCTGCAACCAGCTGCAGGAAAACTTTATCAGAACAGGATCCCCAGATTTATTTCAGGATCCCCAGATTTATTTTCATGCTCTGCCATCCACTAAGAGACTTTGGTCTAAATGACAAAGCAGTTTGCGTATATGGGAAGCACAAAATGTACTGGCTTCTAGAGAGGGCTTATTTTTTAGTATCTGTGAAGTTGTTGGAGAATCTTACATAAGAAGTTATTTATAATGACTTAAAAATAGAATTTTCTTTGAGGTATCCTATCCAAATTATAGAAAAAGAAGACTTGAGAAACAGGATGAGATGTGTTTTTAAACCAGGCTTTTTTTTTTTTTTTAAACCATCTTTGTAGGTCTCTCAAAAAGGAGACTGGTATACTATCAGCATTTTGTGAAGCTACAGGGGACAGTAGACTATAAAATGCTGTCCTTGAGTACATACAGACAATAAAATGAAAAAAAAACAACACAAAAACCTCTTAAAAATTCAGAATGAAATAGCAGAGTTGGCAGTAATGACCTGATTCACAGTTCCTGAGTGCTGGAATTTGACAGCACTGGATCATTAGGAATGCCTTAGTAACACAGACATCTCTCCTGAACAAACTGACATGGTTACAATCCATCAATTTGCTGGAATTTCATAACCCCACTAGGTTTTATTTCTCAGGTACTGTGGTCAACAGCTATAGCCAAAATATGTATATCTCTTCCAGTTATCTTTTTTTCAATCATATATCCTTTTGCAACATTTTACAAATATTTCTTAATTTTGATTTGATTCATCTTTGCACTTTTTTATAGAATAATGGGCTATAATTCATAAAAAATCTGCTCGCTGTAGAAATAAGTATTCTCTCAGATCCTTTATGACAGATTTAAGATGTCCTTGTCAGCTTTAGGATATCTGTCTGTATTAGTCATCCTGCCAGCATTAAGATAGTAAGAGAAAATATAAGGGTCTGCTGGAAGGCCTGTGAAGCCAAGGGAGTCTCTACTGACGTCAGCTATTTTGTACCATGTTCATCTAGCAAGGGATTAAGACACAAAGAAGAGCTTCTCATGCCAAATTCTGTACTTCTTCATTTGCACTCATTTCCATTGAGCAGGCTCAATAAAGTCTACTGGGACTGTCACTCCTGCACCCTTTATACAGGTTTCAATGATTTCACTGATGGGTGAAAGGGAGCTTGGCAAGTGATGGCTGAGTGCCACAGACAGGAAAAGGGGGAGGGCAGAGGACCTGCAGGGCGTACAGCCACACAGGGCCATCAGGGCCAATCCTGTCACCTGAGGCCAGGTTTACAAGGTTGAGATGGATGTGGAAAAAATGGGATCAAGGTGGGGAAAAAGCAATTAAGGGTGGGTTGTTTATTGGCCAGGAGACTGGAGTGGAGAAAAGAGGCACAAGAGCAGCAAAAAGGATGGTCAAGAAATGGCAGAAGTAGTAACAGCAGATGCAGATGATGTTAACCAGGGCCGTCTGGGGGTTACCACGAGGTGGGGGTGCACTTGAGTATTGCAGCCTGCTGTCCCAAATTGCAACAACCAATCCAGCCTGTTGTTCTGAGCACATTGTGTGTGCTGACCTGCTGCTGCACTCGGGAGGACTGAGTGGGATGGGCACGGCAGAACATCCAAGGATCGAGCGTTCCGTGTTGTCGTGGTGGTGCATGTACCAAGCCTGACAGCATCAGCCTCTTCCTGACCTTCTCCTCACATGCACACCAGCAGAAGGAAACCCTCTCCCACCAACACTGCGTCATCTCCCCAAAATGGCATCAGCTAAATTGATAAAGGCAGCAGCACTTTTCCATTGGCATAGCTTTGTATGTATTAGGGGCTTTGCCAGGATAATTTCACCAGCTAGGAGGGGATGATTATTTTTAGATGTCTCTACACAACATATGCATGCTGGAAAAATCATCTGAAGTCATTTTACTGCTTGCCTAGTCCCAAAGAAGGAGTTAATGTCTTCAAATTCAGTAAGTGGAAGAGCAGGTAATGAAACTGAATTGCCCATTTCTTAGCAAAAATGCTACATTAAATTATTGCATTCTTACATTGAAAGCATTATTTTGGGGACAATAGGGACTTAGCTAGAAAACTAGGCAAAAGTATCTTCCTTCCAAATTGTTTTTTTCCCTCGTGCTTTTCTAAAATAACCCCTAGATCTCTTTTCAGTTTGTTTCCTACAGACAAAAATTTTCTGTAAGTATTACTGCCTTTAGATACTGCACAAATTATCCTTAAAAGGAGTATATAATGTATTATCCTCACAGATATCAAATCCAAGTGCCCCCACTCAGAGTGTAAACTACTGATGTTGAAATAAGTTGAAATAACTAAGGCTTAGTTTTACAGCAGACAGATGTTCTATCTTTGGGTGCTATCTGTGCTTCTGAAGTTTAGTTCAAATGCTGAAGTGAGATGCCACAGAACAAAAAGAAATCATATATCAGAGTCATTATCCTCAAAAACAAAAGGGAGTTCTACAAGTCTCAAAGAGAGTTAGACAAGAAGAAGAAATAGAGGCTTGTTCATTACGGAGAAGACTTAATAAAATCCAGAGGCCAGCCTGCAGAAAGAAATCTGACTGCTTTCACACCAAGACAACTACAGTAGATATAAACCCAGAAACATCACTAAATGTATTAACTCTTCTTAATTACAATTTTTGTTTAAATCTGTTCAATTTTTCAGACACAGTGACTGAATGTCTCTGAATAACCGCTGAAAAAATGTCCACTTGCATTCACAGCACATTTACAACTGAGCAAAAGCACTATTCAATGCTACAAAATGCAAACAATTGCACAAAGAGCAGCATAATACCAGAGAATCCAGGCACTCCTAGGAAGAATCTGAGATTTGGGATGTTAGTCATTGCCAGCATATTTCTTGCTTGGTTTAGCTACTAGAATATTTAACAGTACCATACATTCTTTATTAATGCTCTCCCAGGACTACTGGTAGTTTATACATAGTGCGTTTGTCTTATTACATAGGAAGAAGATTTTAAGCTGCTAAACAAAATGTTATATTTCTTAGGATTTGTTCAGCACTGAAATAGCCAAGAGTTTGGAAGTAGATCAACCTCCCTGCAGTGCCAAACATCACATTTACAAGGTAAGTAACAAAATAACCTGTATGCCTTTTTTGTTGTTACTGTTCAGTGGGGAAAACTTCTGACATGCAGGTAAAACTATTTTTTTCTTAATTGCAAGCTACTGAAATTCCCAAAAACATTTAAAATAATTAAATCAGATGGAAAGAACTTGCACTAATTTTATTTTAAAAAAATCATGATGAATATATGGGTGGATGACTTTCCTAATTCTTAGGCAGTGGTAATCACAGTTCTCCTGGTCTTCGATATAACACTCAGATTTTATTTGAGGCCCATATATAACATTCAGCAGCTGTACACAAGAATGATCTCAAGTGAAACCCTCTTTACAATGATCATCAATTCCCTGTTTCGGGTGATTGAATAAAGATGACATTCACCTGAAATACTTCGACTTTGCAAAACCAAAAAAAAAACCAACAAGCAGTCTGATCCTGATTCTGTTCCCATTTCACTGGAAAGCATTTTTCTCTACCCACGGCTTATATGCTTTCATGGAAAAGCAGAGATAGCTCAAGGCAGCAGGCAAGGTAGGCAGCAGCCTGGAGCAGAAAGCTGCCTACACCACCCAGGAGAAGAGGAGCACAGTGCTCATTTGCAATTCCACAGCCCTCACTGGTGCACTGTCTCACAACTCAGATGCACTGCCTGAGATCAAGGCTTTCAGATGAAATTTCACCAGTGTTTATAACCCATTGTTTATAAGTATCAGCTGCTCTGGAGCTGGACAGCCGATTTCTGAAATGTTTTTCTGTCTTACAAAATTAGTACTACCATGTAAATCATCGGAACAAATCTACGTTTTTACATACTCACCAAATGAACTCTCACTTGATGCTGGGCAATGCTTCATTCTCTCAGTACTTTTTCACAGCTGGTGGATATTTTGTTTTGTCTTGTTTTGTTTTCTAAATCTATGTAAAACAACTCCAAACTGATTTCAGTTCCATGCTGCACAGACTTCTCCCAGAAAAGACCGATAATTTTCTTTCTGTGTTTTCAGGGAATATTTAAATATTTTATGTAAAAAGAGAAACAGCTTTATCAGGGCTGCTAGGAGACCCACACTGGCTAATTCTACCTACTCACCGAGGAAGCTCATAGTCAGAGATCAAATCAGACAAGATGAGAGACACAAATAGGAAAGCCTCAGTGCTGCCAACCTGCTCTGTTGTGTATCGGGCATTTCCTCCTGGTTTCAGGAGACATGGAGGGATACAGCTTGCCTGGCTCCAGAACTGAGCACTATCAGCCCCAGCTCAGCAGCTTAGGGGTAACACTTTGCTTTCATTCCTCTCCAAGGCATCTCTCATTATGGGCAGCTGGAAGGGGCTCGTGTGTAAGTGCAATAAAGAACACCAAGAATTAAGCCTGAAATAACCTTCAGACTGAGAAATAGGTGTCACAAGGTGTCACAAAGCAATCCCTTCATGTATTTAACTACACAGGAGTCCTGTACAGCACTTAGCTTTTTGATCTCAAATGAAGTCTCTGGTCTTTCCAGTGCGGGTGCTATCTCCTTGAAGGAAGGTAGGGTAAAGCACATACTCGGTTTGTTTGTCTTCTTTCATCCCACTTCACACAGCCTCCTAACATTTCATCTTTCTGGTCTTCCTTAAGAGTCAGGAAATACAAGAAATCAGTGGGTGTTTTTAAGCACTTTAGATGCCAAATTATGAGTTCAATGGTTATAATATGTGATTCAATTCAAGTGAGTCTTTCTGCATCCTCACAATCTCAAGATTACCCAAAAGATTACACTTCCTTAGAGCTGTGCGTATCACAAAATTAGAAACTTCAGATGAAAATCAGGTATTTGCAAAGTCTTAGTCCGAAAGCATTGCAAGTGTCATTAGCTTTCCAAACTAAGGCAATTAAAAAACAATTTCAGTACAGAGGAAATTTTCAGCACAGAGGAAAATTTAGCAGGAATCTATTGATTAGAAAACATCAGAATTAGTATTATTTAATTCAGGGGGCTTATGTGATAATGTTTGCTTGTTAAAATGAAGCACATTGTTAAAGATGTCAGAAAATTACTGACAGGGATTTCAACAAAGGAAAAAACACCCTTTGATGCTGCCAAGAGAACTGGGAACAGTTTCGGAGGGCAGCATATTCCGACCTGTTTTCCTGTACGGGAATATTTTCCCAAAACAAGGCCAATGGCAGATTCCCCCTTTAGGGCTTCAGTCTGATAACAATCATCAGTCCCCAACCACTTGCACAAATCCTGATTTGCAAACAGAAACCTGAAGTTTTTTTCACATCTATTCCTGCGGCTGGTTGCACAGGATTTTCCCATCAGTACAAAGGCACATTGCAGACTATGTGCTAATGCTCTCTCACTCCTTCTCTGTGCTGCTATGACAAGGCAGTGTGGTGGTAAGGAAATCTGGGCTCGTTAATCTTGCCAATACTCTGCACCGTGTCATGTGCTGCTCATTAGGAGCTACGGGCACCCAGACTGTCTCAGCCCATCAGTTACAGAAGTTACAGGAGCCTTTCCCATCTTGCTGGTAATAAAGACATGAAGTCTGCCACTATCACAATTGTCTTCAGAAGAAGAAAAGCAGCAAGTGCTAATTAAAGGAGGTGCCACAGTAGGCTGTACATTAAACATCATTCAGAATGAACACTGGAGTGTGAAGGATGGAAAGTTTCCTTCCTTCTTTCAAGACACATAGCTGAAAG
The DNA here is from genome assembly GCF_014805655.1 of Passer montanus. Lineage (NCBI taxonomy): Eukaryota > Metazoa > Chordata > Aves > Passeriformes > Passeridae > Passer > Passer montanus. The sequence continues at coordinate 6,202,538 of NW_024356505.1, read as the reverse complement.
TTCAACACTGAATGACATCTCTGAAACAGTACAATCTGCATTTATTTTCCCAAATTCTGTATAGTAATGATACATCCTTAAGCCATGCATTAAGAAATTAACTGCAGCGTTCAACAGACTTTTAGCATTTCACAAGATTAAAATTTGTTCTTTCCATGGAGGATCAGCTCCCATCCAGCAGTGGATTTACTTCTGTCCATACAGACTTGCTGCTGTAATCTGTGAGCAGGATTTGCATAAGTGCAGGGTGAAGTAGTGAAGGACAGCAATGATCAAAAGAGGTTTCATCTCATAGGGGTTTATATAAATTCTGCAGGCTACCTGTTAGGTATCTATTAGGACTACTATAGCTTGTCTCACCTGAGACAAAGTGAGCACCTCACCAGCTGTGACTAAGGGAGATCTGTCAGTTGGTGCATCTCTCCTGCACACCCAGTCCCGTTTATGCCAGTTTCAAACACCACACCTACCCTAGGCAACATCTTGTATTGGTCATCTCTTCCTTTCTTTCAAGTGTTTTTCCCAGCACAGGGTTCTCTTACTGTAGACACAATCGTCAGTGTCCTGCTAGATCCACAACCAATGCTGGCTCTTCTTCACAGCTAACTTATATCCATTTCATGAGAACTGTCATCTTGGTCTTCCCAATCACCTTTTCACAAAACTAAGCAGCTGTGCTTTGCTAAAACCTTACTTAGAACTTAAGCTTCCCATGCCTTTGGTATTTTGTGATACTCCTGTCTAGACAGTCTCCTGTTGCTCACTTTCTCTCTAAACTGGAGCAGGTACTGCACCTGGGACCTCAGCAGGTTGAAGTAATTATGCACCTATTTTGCAGTCATTACTTAGGTCAATCTACACATTAGCTGCTTCAGATTATTCTCCCTGAAGTCTACCTTCAGTTTGTATTAAATTGTGCAGTGAGCACACTGAAAGAGAAATAGAAGCATCCATTTACATAGCTCACCTGGAGTAGCAGCTCTGTCTAAAGTTTTGAGGTGGTATTTTTCCAAACTATTATCATCAGCATATGCACACATGCAAATGTACACATTCCCCCATTTCAGACCTGATGTCTACATCCATCCTGCATAAGATTGTTAAATTTTCAACAGTTCTGCACTTTACTGAGAGCTACCAAAGACAGAAAATGTCAGTGAGCATTTCTGAAAACTAAGCTTAGCTTTGTAAGATCATCTTTTTCAGCTCTCTGGAAGCAATCTAGATTTATTTTATTATTGTAGTGGACATTTTTATTATTGTAATAGAGGAGATGTCATTATTGTTCACCAAACAATATATTTAAATGAAATCTTAAACATTATTTTAAGAGACTAATCAACACATCACAGCATCAATTTTCATTCACAGTGCAGAAAAGGTCAGTATGCAAATTGCAATATGCTAAAAATGGATCTGCTCTGAGTAATGCCCAATCAAGTTAGTGAAACTACATCCTGAAGACAAAGTTTGGCTTTTTGTTTTACCTCTGATATTTTGAATCTGTTCTACAGACTAATGCAGGATTCAAAATGTCAGGGAGAAAAATGAGAAATTAAGCAATGCAGAAATAACATTTTCTGTCATTATGCAGAGTCTATTTATATAGTAGAAATCTTCATATTACGTTTTCTGTGAAGAAACACATTTTATTATCCATTGGGTTTTCTGCTTTTAATTTTAATCTTTTTCTATTTAAATTTGTGTAAATTGTAAAATTACTTATTACTTCTATGTACATATTAGATGAACATTAGAACAATATTAACATTTTTTTTTCTTAGTGGTTTTTTTTTTTTTTAATTGGGGAAGCAATGATAATAATCTTCTAAACTGTTTGAATACACCTATATAATTCTGAAGAACAGTCTGGTCAGTGTAATCTCAAGCCTTTTTTAGGTGACAAAGAACTTTGTAATTTTTTTTGCCAGAAATTGTGAAATTTTAACATTATATAAAAACATAAGTAAAATGATCTGATGACCAATGACTTTCATGAATGCATAATTAGAATATTTTTCTTCTCTTTAATATCTGAGACTTTCAGATGTATGGGGAGGGAAAAGCAGAAATCATTCCAAGCAGTATGTATCTCATACTTCATGTGCAAGTTTGTAACCAAGAGAACAATTGAAATATATACAAAATATGTAGCAGTTACTGTACCTGGAAAGTACCTGGCAAAGTGGTTAATTTTGCATATTTATGGCCACAATACTGGTACCTAACAGGCATAAGTTTTTCTGGGTAAAATTGCTCTGAAATAAATAAAGGATTTGATAGGTACAGCGGTTATATGTACATATATCTGAATCCACACAGTCAAGAAGTGCTTTGGAACTAACCCATTCCAGAATAAAACATTATGGAAGACAGGCTTGTTACAGCAAAGTCCCCAGATGAACTGTCTTTATTTATTAAGAAGGGCTTCTGTTCAGCATAAAGCTGTTTACATTTGTAGTTTTTCCTAGCCTTCACTCACTAAAATCTCATACAGCCTTCACTCCTTTTATTTTTCAGATATGCTCTCAGTGTCTGCCTTTCGTAATTACCAGTAAGAAACTGCTAGATGCTTCTATCAAAGTGTTACAACATTGGTAGGCATTAGTCTATCTTCACTTGTTCTTCATATTATAGGGCTTTTAGATCTAAAAAATGTCAGAAAAAGATGCATCTGAGGACTGAAAATACTGTGCTGTTATATGTGTTTTAACACTACAGACATGAAAATCTAACAGGTCAGAACAAAGACCACGTTACTTGCAGTCCTATGTAGAGTGAAACACTGAGAATATTACATTTTTCTCTCTTTCCTAAAAATTCACAATGTTTGCTGTTCACACATGATGGACATTCAGCTGTTACCTTTATTAAAAATCTATTAGACACCACCACTTTTTCCCTAAGTGGCCGTAAGACCACTGTGGTTGCATTCTTCTCCTTTTAAAATATTAACATTTATTGTGACTGAATTCCCTCTGCCATCATATTGCTCAGTCACACTCAATACTGTCAAATCCTTGTACAATTCTTCCCAGTTGACTCGAGCACCACCATCAAGCTTTATTACTTCAATATTAACCCCTTTTTCCATATGTTGGATTGATGCCCTACAGGATTCCCCCACTCGATGATTTACTCCCTATTGCTTCCTAACTTTTAACCTGCTATTAATTCACTACAAGAGTTTCCCTTTCAGTGCACAGGAGCTTTAATTCTTTATAAGCCTTCAGGAAAGAACCCTATTAATAACTTCTGGAAATTCAAGTAGATTATAAATGGATCATAATTTTTACCCAAATCATTGCCTCGTTTGAAGAATTGGGTAGACCTGTGAATTTTAAGCCCGACTGTTTAGCCTGCATGATGAACAACACAATCCTACATTATAATTTACTCCCTGTTCCCATTCATTTCATGCTGAAGCACTGAACTGTAGCTGTGGTTTGAGAGCACTCATCCTGATCAGCTCTCTACGCACATGTGACAGTCCGGCTGCCAGAAAATGAAACGTTCTGAATTATGAAAATTGTTTTTACAAGACTGTTATTAACCATATCCAATTTTTATTTTCTTTTATTTCTCCAATGCAACAAAAATGAATGGAGCTGTGGGAGAGAGGGGAAAGCTCTTGAAAAGGAGGAGGCAGCTTTCCTACAGTTCACTGCTAAGGAAACCAACAAGCCCAATACCAATGGAGTAACCCAAACTGAGGGCTTCCTAGCTCAGAAGGGACCTTAAAGTTTCAGGGGACAGAGGAGAAAGACATCTCCTCTAAGGAAACAGTTTCCCTAAGGAAACAGGTGATTTCACTTGGTGCTCCAGCATAATAATAAAGTAATATTGTCACAGTGCACCTGACACTGGAGCAGTAGGTATGGGCTGATGATTTAATTTTGAACTTTTACTGCCATGTCTAATGAATTTTGGCTGTCTGGTAAAGTATCCACTTTATCCAGCAGACACAGGCCAAAGTACAGTTATTCACACCCAGTTTTATGGTTTGTTTTTTCTCGTGTTATGACATGAGACACAAAAAACACAGCACAAAGGTTTCTGTCTGCTTGAAGTGACAAATGTAGGATTCCTAATATAGAAGAAAAATCCATGATGATATTACCATAAGTATTACTATGCTTATCTTTTGATATAACTATTCAAATATATTCATAGACACAGGTATATGTACACACAGAAAGAAAAACCAGAAAAAATATTATGGTTCACTCTAGATAACAATCACAACAAAGTGAAAATGGCTCACTTGCAACATCCTCTATGAAAATATGATATTCTTTTAAGTGATTACTCTGTTACAGATTTGTATTCATACAAATGAATTATAAACAAAATATGCTAGTGCTGCTAGAAGGGGTATTTTTTCCTGGTTTTCTAACTACCATTTTACAATACAATTCTTATGGCTCAGTCTTGGTAAAAACACTTGAAGGCAGGACTACAAAAGCCACAGCCACCTTTCCTAAAGATGTTTTCCAAGCAAAATCCAGGTTCCTGCTCCCTGGATTCTAATGTTGGCAGGGAGTTACTTTTCCTGTAACAGGCTGAGCAAGATCCCAAATCTGAAAAAATAACAAGCTCTAAGAACATCCAGGTCTAGAAATGCATGTTCCACAAGAACTTCGAACTAACCTTCAATTGTATATACATTTTTAAAGAAAGTCAAAGCAAGGTTTGCATAAATCAAGTACAAAATTGGAAGGAGAGGGGAAAGGGAAAAGCTTCCACAAATCAAACTGTTATTCACTACAGAATTTTGCACAGATGCCGCAAATAGGTAGGTTAAAAAACAAAAGAACATGAAAGAGTTGAAAAGTGAAACAATATAGATTTAAAGAGCCAAGACTAATCATCTCTCTTTCCTTTGAAAAAGAGCATTCCAAAAAGGCATCACCAAAATGCAAGGAAGATGCCACAACAAAAAGAATTATATAACAACAAATACTCAGTGTTTGAAGAGACATCACAAAAACTGCATCAGAGCCTTGAAATAGACATTTAATTCCACAGACAATCTTTAGTTTAAATGGATACAAAGAAAAGTGGTTTAGATGTCATTTTCTCTGTTTAACTCACAAAAATAGGCATTTGCTTTAAATTTCTTTTTCTGTGGTATCCCAAAATCTTTGTGTAACCCAAATCCAGAAGAAATAGGGTTATGCTTTTTTGTACATCAATGCATACCTTTGTTACATTAACCTGAAAGAATTTTTTATCCTAGATCTTTGAGCTGCATACACAAATATCAGAGAGGCAAATATCATAGATAAAAACGAACCTGGTTTAGAAACAGAATTTCTGCCATGACATATCACAAGGAGAGTTAACTTTTTACTTTCCAAATAAAAAAAAATTAAATACTGAAACATTCTTTGAAATGTTAATATTTAATTCTTTAATAGCATCCTCAGAGACTTTCCAACTCTCACCTAATTTGAGGGTAATAGGTTACAGCAATTTTTATTGCTGCACTGGACATAATTCTTTTTTTGTGTGCTTTTATGTTATGCCAAAATTGCCTGAGTGCGTATGAGTAAGTTTAGGTAGAGGGAGGGGGGTTGGTTTGTTGGTTTGGTTTTTTTTTTTAAGAACGTGTACGCATTTGATGAAATGCTTTTGCTTTTTGCTTTGGTTTTTAACAAGTAACATTTCTGACCATGCACCATCTCACTATTGTTTCTCTCTGTACCCGCTGCATCTGCTCTGCAGAACTTCCTAATTTTATTTTTTTTCCCTGTAAATCACATTGTATTTTGTACGCAAACCTTACACAGAACTAAAAAGAATTTAATGAAATGTCCTCCACAGCCCATCACAGAGCTCAGATCTGCATGTGAGAAGGCAGCAGTGATCTGGCCCTGGCTGGGCTCTGCGTTTGCCTCTCCCTGCCCTGTTCTGGCAGAGGAGAGTCCAGCAGAAAACTGCTGGCTTCTTTCAAAAAACTCTCTAAGTGCCACATCTTGAAAGGCATAAAAAGGACACTTATGCATTTAGAAACCCATTTACCAGCTGTAGCAGAGCCTGAAAAACAGCAACAGAGAAAAAGCAAAGACAGGACTCACCAAAATACATCCTGATGTAGGGGAAGAGTTTTGGTAGCAACCGTCAATAGTTTCTGCTTCTCTCCTCTTTTCCTTTCTCAGTCCCCCCACTCCTAATTTCCCCATTTAAGGGAGAAAATAACAAGGCAGAAGAAGCCAAGAGACTTTCATGACATAAACAATAAGGCCTTCCTGTGCCAATATTTCCTTTAAAAACACTTGCCAATAAAGCTCCTGGAGGCCAGCAAGAGAAAGAAACGCCGAAACAGCCATGACATGAACTTGGCATATTTTTTGACTCACTCACTTCCCTTGAGACAATTCTTCCAAGAGAATGTTGAAGGATAATGGGAAAAGAAAATTTCTTCCAGCAAAAAGGACTTCAGCTGCCCGTGCATACAAGAAAAGTGCCAATTAACTTTATTTCTGTTTACCTACAGCCTTGCTCACACAGCCACCTCCACTGACATGTTTCCTGACTCACACTGGCTCATGTTTGTACATTCATCTTATAAGCCTGCTATCTGAGACAGACAATGAGATTTTTAAAAAAAATCTGAGAATCCTTGACTCCAAATGATTTCTGAACAGCAGAGAGAATGATCAATAAATGATAAAGGGTAGCCAAATACTTGGCTGCTTCACATATTAAATCCATATTTCCCTTTTCTTTATCCCTGCTATTTATATTTCTCTTATAATTTCTCAGAGCCAGACACGCTAGTCTATAAAACATTAAGAAAGCTCATATTCCTTCAGATATTTGTAATGAAAGATTGTCAAGATTATTGTGTCTCATCAACCTATCTCATTTTGAGTAATATTGTGTTTTCAAAAATAAATGGCATGTTAAGAACCAGAAATTAAAATCTCCTTGGAAATCAGCATCTTACACGCACACACATGCATTCACTCCCTCACTCACTCCTTCCTGGGGTGCAGCTGGCCCCCACCTGTGTCTCATGGACAGGCACACAGGGCTTTGGCTGCCTCCTCTCACATTTTCATCTTCACCTCCAGGCAGGGGACCTTCCCCAGGAGGCTGGAGCCCAGCTCCTGAGGGGAAGCACCAGCAGGAGACAGACCAGCACTGCTCTGATGGCAGAGGGAAACGTGGATTCTCCTCCACCATGGGGTCACAGTGATTCCCACTCTTCCACGGGCAGGAGCAGGCTGGCCAAACGTGTCTCTGGCCAGGCTCTGCTCCAGGGCTGCCACCCCACTGCATTCCCCTCTAATGCCAGACTGGGCAGAAAACCCCCACCTCAAGCCAGACCAAGCAGAAATTGGGGGGCTGTCTGATTACCCGTCCCAGTACTGTGATGTGGGGACACCACCTCTTCCTTCCACATGTACCTGACTCAGGGGACCATGCAGGGACCCACGGTCCACGCCTCTCCAGGGACCTTGCACCCTGTCACTGTCTGAGCTCATGCTCACTCTCTGTTTCTAGGAAGGCAGAGGGAACTGCCCAGTGCTCCTCGCTCGGCTAAGGGCTCTCATTGTTGCTGGGATTTCTTTGGTTTCACATTCAGCTCCTTAGATTAGCATCAGAGTATCACATATCAAAATAACCACTAGTGAGGATTTGCTGGCCTGCTCAGAAGAAGGGTTCACCATACCTGCAGCTGCATAATTTTACTGTAATGTAGTCTGATATCATACACCCCTGGTTTCTACTCTCTAATAGCCTGCTTGCTGCTTTAGCACTTGAGCTTATGCCACACTCACCAAGTCCCCAGACTCTCCTCTAAAAGTTCTCCTACCCCTGAAGACACTCAGCAATCACAGCTAAACCAGTGCCACCATAATGGTCCTATCTGTTTGTTTTTCTAAATTTAGTAAATTTTGGGGCATTCCTAGCTAGTATGGCTTGGCTGGTAAAATGTATAAGTGGCATAGGATGCTATAGTGGATACAATCTACTTTAGGAATTACCTACTAGCTCACCTTTACTCCACCATGACTGCTGGGCACCCTGTCAAGTCCCACACACACACACCACGTATGATTCTTTTTTATTAAGCATCTTTTTCTGCCTCCTTACAAAGCTAACACTGGTTTGCTTTTAGGTTTGTTTTCAGCAAAACCAGAGAATGTATGTATTTTTTTGTAACACCACCGGGACAAGCCATCTGTGGTTGGCTGGCAAAGTCTGAAATTCAGGGCTGGGGCAGAAATATTTAGGAGTCAAAAAAAGCTGACTTGCTCAAGAAATTAAAGCCCTTCTGACAATCTTCCAGAGAGCCCCTGAGGAAAAGGGAGGGAACCAGAGAGAGACTCAAGGAAAATGGATGGGAGCCCAGCGTTGAGATTCACGCCAGAATGGTTCCTGGCCAAGAAGGAAGGTTGGCAAGTAGACAAATACAGGCTTTCATAGGCAGCATTGTAAACAAGACATTAAAAATATTAATCCATTTAGATTTCAAGCACTGAGACGAGATTTACTTAAGAAGCAGAATTATGCTGGTAATGGCTCCTCAAACATTTCAGTTGAATGTCAAAATTTTTGCTCAACTGTATCAAGTGAAAATACAAGGAGCTGTTGACACTACAATATTCAAACATTCAATCGTATGTCCAGGCTGGAAAAACACAGAGAAAAGCAAAGGAATGCAGAAACTCAAGCCCTCTCCAGGAAACTGCATTCACAAATTATTTTTACCCTCATTTCTATACCAAAATAATAAATTAAATAATAAGTTGAATAATTTTCTAAAACCAAACTTCCCTTCAGCAATCTTTTCAAATCAAACATAAATTTCTTCTACCAAAATACTTTGTTTCCAGGTAGACACAGTCATGTAGAACAGAATGTCTTTCATGTGAAAGAAAGTTTCAGTAAACTTTGAACACCTAGACTTTAAAAAAACTTTCTTCTCTCCTAAAGGAATCAGCATGTCTCCCCTTTTCCGTTTAGAAAGCATACACTTATTCTAAATGATTGACTATTTTAATTTTCTTTTTAAATGCACTGGAAAAGTAATTTCTCACCAAAGCCAACAGGTGCTCGTGAAAAGTGAAGTATAGAAATACACATTTTTTTGGTGCACGTGGGAAGTGTCATGTCACCTTGAGCCTGTAACCACCAGAAGATTCACAAATCTTCTTCTACAGACTGGTGAGCAGGGCCAAGCATGTCAGGGGAGGCCCACAGGGAAGACTGAGGGCCTTGAACAACGAGAAAAATATAAGCTGCAATCACTGTAGGGGATTCAGTAACTCAGTCAGGAATCAGGAGATTCCTGTATTGGGTTAAAAAAAAGACGGATGTGTGTTGAGTTAATGAGGCTGATCCTGCACACAAGTCCATGTGCACAGTCTGCTCAAGAGAGGTCTTTTTCCCCCCTCTCAGTAGCACCAACAATCCTTGTAAAATGCCAGGCACGGAGGAACTGAAGTATCTCCATTCAAAGCATTATGAGCATTCCAAGGAAAAGGCTCATATTCTCCATTATCTTTGGTCACTTAAAAACACACATATTAACTTAGTGAAAAGGATAGGACAGAAAGTATTCCATATCTTGCAACCTAGGATATACCATACATCCCTCAGAATTATATTTCTTATAAGGGTCTTTAAAATAGGGAAAAAAACCAAACAAACAAACCAAAAAAGGAGGTTTAAAAAAACAAAAAAAAACCAAAACAAAACAAAAACCCAAAAACAACAACAAAACCAAAAAACAAAACAAACAAAAAACCCCCAAAAAACTCCCCCCAAAAAACTCCCACCAAAAAACACCAAAAAAACCCCAACCCAAACCAAACAACAAAAAATAATAAAAAAAAAACCAAAAAACCCCAAAATAAAGACAAAACAAAACAACAACAACAACAAAAAAACAACAAAAAAACACCACCAAAACAAAAAAAAAAACCTACCCAACAACCAAAAAAAAAACCCCACTAGGCTCTTTCTTGCTTATATGTGTAGCTACTCATAAAATTATCTTAAGAACTCCACAGTACCAGAAATGGAAGATCAGAGCAAAGGAAAACCTCAAAACAGAGTTAAGCAAGGAATAATTTCATTCTGCTTAAGAGTGAAAAAAATAAAGTTTAAAGAATCTTCAATTTTATAACAGTTTAAACATTTAAATGCAAATTAAAGTAGCAACACATGAATTACAGAAATTCTGTAGCACTCCTATATTATGAATCATACTATGAGATTTGCTTTCTGCACTCTCAATGGAAACAGAATGAAATACTGGCATCTCAGGGATTTTGAAATGATATACAAGCAGCACATTTAATAGCCTCAATTTTAATAAGTTAGCATTCTATCTCAGATGCATATTCTAAAATGTTCTAGCTGAAGGTATTCTTATGCAAGCTATTTGCCTATTACATACCACAACTGGTGTAACTTCACCATCCAGGGAGGCATTTCCATCCCATGGAAGGAGAAGCCAATAGGGAAACACTGCTTGGCAAACAGTAGCTCACACACTGGAGCTGCAACATTATCCCAGCTTTCCTACATATTAGGCATAGGACCATGTTCAAAGTAAACATGCGGTCATAATTAAATAATAATTATGACTAACATTTGTGTAACACCATTCATCCAAATAGTTCAAAGCATTAGGTAAATCTGTAAACAAAAGGTCTAATCCTGCACCCTTTACTCACATAATGCTGTGCATCAAATGGGCTATGTAGATCTTGTCTATGCACAGACATAATTGCTCTCAATTAACTCCATGTGTCAACACTTTTTTTTATTCCAGTGCGTCGTGTTCCTGTTTAGCTTAATTCTCTCACTGCTTACTACAGGTGAATGTACTGTTTCTACACTCTCACTGACTTAATAGCACTTCTACGGACACTTTCCTACGGGGATCCCACAGGGCTTTTAAAATATTAATGCAGCCTCACTTCTCCTACGCACTTCTAAACAGGACAAATATTCTTTTATTAGATGAAGAAGTTCACTTTTTGCTACTGCACTTCGGGGACTGACCGTCACATCTGACTTGCAACTGTAAACCCAAGACCTACAGCTGCTATTCTCATACCTTAATCACACAAATAGCCTTCTTCATCCATCATACTCCAGAGTAAAACCACAGGAAATGGTAAGAACAGGGAAAAATTCTGCAGTTTCTAAAAATAAAATATATCCACAAGCAGACATGCTCAAACCACTTTCATGCATCTGTAGTACAAACATTGTCTGACGCAGAGAACCAATGTTTCTAATGGCTAAAAAAAAAAAAAAAATCAGGAACAACCTTCTGACAATTTTGTGTCAGTCTGCCTTGACAGTCAAGCAACTGGAGAACAAGGAGGGAGATCAGGAGTCAGATTTCATTTTGGCTCTGCTATGGACATTACTTAAGTTCTTTGCTTTGGCAGCAGTACCTGCAAATCAAGGCAAATAATCTCTTTCACTTATAGATCTTTTGAAATTCATTAAAATCCCTATGGCTCTTTTGAATACAAATACTGTGTACCAGCACCAGCTGTTACTTAGCTTTTAGCATTTTTCATCTTTTATCTTAAATTTTGCATAGAAGAGAGTCACCGCCACAACCCACTCACACCACAATTTAGTGTATTTTCCTTCCAATTTTAATTCTCCTTTGCAAGACATATACTCAATTTTTAGCCTTTATATGTATTTCATGTAACTTAGGTATAAAACAGATTTTTTTTTTTTAGCACCAAACAAAAGTGCTGTAAAACATCATTGGCTACTGAACTGTCAGTAAAGCTCACACGAGCATGGCAGTAAACTAGGGTGTTTTTTTTCTCTTCTAATTTTCAGATGAGTTTAGGCACTTCTCTGATGTGTTAATTAAAAAAAAATCCAACAAAACAATTAATTATCTCATCTAAGCACAATGCGGTTGAACCTGAAAAGAATCTAGTGTCACAACAGCAATCCCTACCAGAAAAAAACAATCCTGAATTGTACAAGTAATTCTCATTAATTCAGAAAATGCTGCACAGGAGTTAGCTAGTAAAGACACAGTTCTCCTATAGTTATGCACTCTTAATTCCATATACAGATAGCGTTTGTGGACCCCATAGGAGTGAAAATATGAATATTAATGGTTTAATCCACAAAATGTTAACATATAGCTCTGTTTTAATAAGCAGTGAAAAGGACACGTTTATATTAAACTGCATTGTCTTCATGTGCGAGGCTGGGGATGGAAAGGTTGGCTTCCCCCACCAGTTGTACAAGCAGCATCTGTCAGCAGCACAGATGAGCAGCAGGCAGGTGAGTTCTCTCAGCTTGTCCAGCCAAGTGAAAAAGCAGTAGAGGTGCTGTGCTGTCTCCTGCCAGGACACCCAGAGCAGTGCTTCTGCTCAGCAGCACTCCCTCATTTATTTCTGCAGTGCCTAGGACAGGACTGCAGCAGTGTGAGCCAAGCAGTCTCTCTCCCTTCCCGTGGATCAGATCTTGACAGCTCTGCAGAGACCATGGCTAAACGTTGAGCCAAGGCAAAGAAACCAAGAGCAACTCCATTCAAAACTGGGCTCTGTTCCTTATCTGTTGCCCTTCTTCTGGGGCAAATGAGCCAAAATGAGCCCATAACCCTGCTGGCAAGAGCACCTCTGGCACTGCTCCACATCTTCACTTCCAACAGGGGCAGACAGCACAGAGTCCAGACAGGGAAAGGATCCTGAAGGAAAATGAGTGTCATGCTGCTGGGCACCACAGGGCTGCCTATAAATACAGAGACTCCCAACACTACCTCTTAGCAAATCCTGGAGAATTTGTTCACAGCTGAAAATCATGCCACACAGGATACAATTCACTGATGCACCGCTAAGCACAGCACTGGAACAATTTGTGCAAGGCTTTCACAGGGGCTTCATGTGGCACTGAATTTTGGCCAAGAGGGCTAAGAAACTATCTGAAGTGAAAATTAGTAGTACATTAAAGGAAAGCACACAGGACAAACAGGCTTGGTAGTTTGGATTTCCAGAGCTGCTTATGTGTGAAAACCAATTATCAGATTTGACACAATGGCAGGCTAGCCCATGCTTTCAATTCCCTTGCAGTAGTGACTGCCATTTGCTTGGAAAGCTCATCTGTTTAATGCTAGAAATGCAAAATCAACTCTGCATGAGATACAAGGTATGATAGTCAAAACAGACAGAGAAAGCTGTAGTTAGCATTATGGTAGGTTATAAACTGCAGTATCTCAGACTGTTCCTGTTAGGAAAAGCAGCAGCTCCAGAGGATAATAACCATCTCAGGCATCTTAGCTGAATCCCCATGAGTCACTATTGGCTATAAGTGCATCTAGAGAAGATAAAAAAAGTTCAGGAGCAAAAAGCAAGTCACAACCTTTTCTGAATCTAATTAGGATATATGAAAGTACAAACTTTTCTCCTTAGTTTTTAAAATAGTCACTTCTTGTTGCTGTAACTGATTTTCACTATCATTTCCATCCTTTATCACAGGACTCACAAACACACACTGGTACTATCCAGGTTTATCATAGCACCGATTTTAAAATTTCATACACTGCTATTTTAGGGCTCTTGCATCCCAGAAGACGTAATACTCCAAATCTCTGCAAGCACAACATGACCATCCCCATGGCAGATCTTTCTCAGAAGACGTAATACTCCAAATCTCTGCAAGCACATGACCATCCCCATGGCAGATCTTTCGGAGATGGAAGTAAATACAACACACAGTAAATATGCAACTAACACCAAAACAGTTCTTCAGACCGAACCAAAGCACTGCTTGCATTTAACACCAGACAGGTATAAGCCATTCTTTTAAGAGAGATGACATTTCTGAGTGTAAAACACAGAACAGCTACCGTGGGGATCATTTTGTTAGTTTAATTTCACTGTCTCTGATAGATTCTCTCTGGGGTGAATGGAAAATGACTACAGTGATTTCTTCAGGTCTTACATCTGAGCATAGCAAGTTCTCTCTCTCTCTCTCTCTCTCTCTCTCTGCTCTTCTCAAAGTAAACTTGAAAGAAGAATTTTATTCTGGGGTGCAGCAAGAAAAAAAATCCACCAGCATCCTCAGGAAATTCCTACATCATTAGGGTGCAGCAGAGGCTGTTGTCCATAAAGGAGTGGCAATTCTTGGCTATTTGACTTTGAAATACTGCATACCATGACACCTCAAACCCTCACACCGAAAACTTTCATGAAGGACAATCTGATCAGTCTTTTTCATTGGATGAGCATACTTCAATTTGAATCTAATAAAAAGCTTACCTTCCATTGAGATATCCCTTTCTTTACAAAAATGTATGTAATCTAAAAAGGAAGCCTGAAAATTAGCCTCAATTTTAAAATAAAATACAAAATATTATTTCCTACCTTATACCTTCATCACCTTCTAATAAATGCCATGCAGCTCTGGGAGGGCATTTTCAGAAGGGAGGAAAGTCCTAGGAAACAAAATGCTTTTAGTAGAATTCTGAATGGTTTCATTGAGTATTTTTAGCCTGGCCTCTTCAGAAGCTCTGCAAACATTTGCAAAACTCTAGAACAGAGCCAGGGTTATGTCACTATCTTTGGTACAAATAATTTGTTAGGAACTATTTTGTTCTGGCACACGGATATATCAAGAGAGGATGCGTGAACTGACTTGTTTTCTTTTGGATTAATGTTTGTCAACTGAAGGCTGTCTTTATGTGGAAAGAGCAAGGTGCCAAGAAGCACATTTCACCATGCCAAAATTAAAGGGAGGAGCTCAGAAACAATCTTTTATTACCTAATTAGTTTTATCAAATGACACAGATCAACTAACAGGAGATAACTAATAGGAAAAAGGGGTCTAATGAAAAAGAAAGTTATCAGCTGGATGCTCTCCAGAAAACAATTATCTCCCTAGGTAAACAAGAACTACTGTTGGGAGGTCAGGCACAAAGCACAAGGAATGGAGGTCTCCTCAGGATACCAGCCCTTGGTGGAGCTGAAAGGGTGAAAAAAGTATAAACTACACTGAGAAGAAGAGATGACTTGCTATTAAAGAAGCGAGTATCTCCAGATAAAATTATTCCTATCTGGCCTACACATATCCCACCAGTTGTTTTTTTATGAAACACAAATCAAGTACAGCCTGCTAGATTAATATCCTTACTCAAAATGAAAATGAGGAATACAATAGGAACAGCCATGTTCACCTACTCATGAACAAATTACCAGAAAATGTTTTTTATAGCTTACAGGGAAAATGGCAGATTCACAGATCTTATTTTATCTTGATTGCCCCCTAAGACTAGAAAGGATTATCACAAAAAGAAATACACAATTTTAGATATTCTGCTTTATCCACAGCAACCAAATGTACCACACATACTTACATTTCCTTTCCATTATTTTCCCAATTGCATGAACTAAACTCGCCAAACAATTCAAACTCATGTGGCTCCCATTCAGATTACATCAACTTTTAATTCCTAATGTAAACCATACTTTCATGTTTCCCATTATTTGCTTATCTAGTATATACCTAAAATATGCAAAACTTATCCAATATTTTAGCTAGAAAAGTAACACCAGACACACATAACAGCACAAAGACATTTAAGAAGTCTTTCTAAAAAAAAAAATCTAAAACTGAGAATTTAATTGATTAAGGACTTGTGCCCCCCAGCAGCTTGAAGAGAAGCAACATTGATTTTTACAAACATTCCTTGAGAATGTTAAGTGATGCAACAGGGGAGTTTTATTATGCTATTCTTTCTCTTCCTCTTCCCCCTCATCCATCACCAGTTAATTTGAAAACAGACAGGGCAAAGAATTTATGGGAAAATGCTCTGTCTCTTGGGATCTCCAGTTCTACCTTTACTGCAGAGCTGTGGAGACCACAGGAGAGTTTCATGTACACTTACTGTATGCTTCAGCAAGGACTTCTAGACACAGAACTATGAAAGGAACCTAAAAATCAGTCCCTCTAAATGGAAATACCAACCACTGCCATCCCAGAACTCTATGTCAAGAGTGGGTAAAAGATGCTAATGAGGACTTGGCACATCCTGGACAGAGCTGAGCATCACTGCTGGGAAAGAGCAGTCCTGTCAGCATGCCTTTCCCTGCCTGGAAATGCTGAGTTACAGAACAAGTCCCAGCTCACACAGCTTGGTGACCCTGCATGCAACTGAGAGCACCTGCAGGGACAGAGGCTTCAGCCTAGACTTGTATCATTGATCCAGGCTGATCATGACCCTTTCCAAGATCATTCCCATCATTCCTGCACATGGAATGTGTATCACCATTCCTCTGTGTCTCAATAGACTTAGTAGGGTATTGGATTTTGGGGACTCTACAGTAAGATAGCCCAAAAAAATAAAAGAGAAAGAGCACATCAGAGGAATGGAAATCAGTGAGCTCATGCAGGTACAAATAGAAAGCAGATTTAGCTGAGGAATAAAATAACCAGTAAATGAACTTATTTCATCTGCCATGCACCTTTAAAGCCCTGCTAAGAAAAGACTCTAAGATTCATAGCCTTCACAAGATTCCAAGTGACTCCGCAAAGAGTGGGGATTCTCTGCCAAAACCATCCAGGCTTCACTTTCCTCCAGAGTCAGTCCTTGGCTGACAAACCCTAACCACTGTGATATCCAGGCCTGCACATGGATGAGGTCACTGACCATGATCAGCACATGAGCATGTGTGTGGCAGATCTCCATACACATGAGAGCCAGCTTTTCCCCCAACGTGTGATCCTTCATTCCCACACAACAGAGCAGTACCACTGTACTCTCTTTTTTTCTCTCCCTGCCCCACTACTGCCACCTTCTTATTACTTTTTCCATTATTTCCATTTACTATGGAAATGCCTGCAAAGCATGGTGCCATTTTAAAATCCTCCTTGGCTCTGCCCACCTTGAAAAGACTGACAGAGGAGGAAAATCTGAAAATCAAGCCATGACAGTGAGCATGATGCCTCAGGTTTTAGCTTTTCTATTTTTCACATTCTGTACTGCTTTAGTGTGTAGTTCTGAGCTTCATATTAAGGGATGATAAGCTCTCTTCACAGAGCAGCTAGACAAAACAATTCCTTTTCTAGCTTGGGACCAAGGAAAACTGATCCAAATTTCAGGCCCAAGAGCCTAAACAATGTGAACTGAAGAGAGAAAAACAAGAAGGATGGGACTTCATAACCTAAGGTTATATTGGACATTTAACTCCAACATGCAAATGGACCAGAACTTATAAAAGTGAGAGACCTCATGACCAGTCATCCATTTTGTGACCATTTTGGGTTCATCTTGGGTATAGCCCTGGCTGGGCTCTTGTACTACCCAAGGTGCATCCATTGGGGCCTTTTAATAAATCCCTACTTTATTCCTTAGCTCCATCTAGCCTCTGTTCTAGGTCAGCCTTGACAAGACATCAGTTCTGGCAGAACCAGAAAAGTAACCACTGCCACTCTCACCATTAGCACCTGGAGATTCTGCCAGCCACCTTCTTCCAAAAGAACTTGCCTGAGCAACAAATTGTTATTTTAACTTCACATTCTTTCTCTCACAAAAGGTTTCTAGCAGGCTTTGATCATATGTCCTGTCCACTATCCAAAGATACTGGATTTACAAAATCTTTGCTTACTTTTTTTCTTCTAACCCTTTCCCTCCTGTGTACCTTAAGCAACAAGTACCTACTCTATCTACCAGAGAACTAAGTAGCAGAGATTCCTGGACTCAAATTCCTGACTCCAACTTTTTAATACTCAGCAATGATTTTCTGGGTTCAGTTAGGCCACTTAAATTTATACAGTTCTACCTAAAAGACAGAGATTGTGAGAAGACTCCTCCCACAAATGGGTGTAAATCCCAGGGTACAGCCAGTGTAACTCCTGAGAAATTCATTCCTCCACGCCTACAGCATTCCTACAGACAGCTTCTCTGAAAATTATAAGCTTTACGGCAATGTTCTCTGCACACCAACTTCCTTCTCCATGTCTCCCTGGTAAGTTTCAGCCCACCTGCCCCAGCATCCCTTACATCAGACTTGTTCTGGTGGCAAAATGTGAGCCCATCAAAGAAAAAAGCTGAAGGAAAGGTGTTCATGCTTCTGCTGTTTTTCCACAGCACACTGGCATTTTCCACCTGGTCCTAGGAGTACTCAGCCTAGATGCACTGCATTGCCAGCCTGCAGTCACAGTAAACACTGAGACTTCTCCACACACACAGAGTTAGTTTGGGAAGCATACGTGAATGTAGGGGGAAAAGAATTACTATAAGGAATGTGGGCAGGACAGGCCATCCAAACAAAAAAGCCTCACTTGACCAGATCACTGACCTTGCCCAGGAATGCAGGTACTGCACACAGGAAGAAAGTTTTCTGTGCTACTCAAGCTGCAGTTAACACCCAGATTTGTAAGCTGTTTTCCACAAGGAGAAGCTGTGTGTAAGGTCAGAAGGCAATAAATCACGCTGCATTATGGATCAGCTTGTTGTTTAGGACACACACATGCAGAAATATCAAAGGCTTTTTGAAATTAACAGTGAGTGATTATGTGAGGCAAATGTAATGAAAACACAACAGAGTCTCTTAGCTAGGGGTAGAGAATATTCAGCCAAAGGCTTCCTCTGACTCCCACTGTGAACAACAGTATGAAATATGTATGGAAATAAACAAAATTATGTATTAGGAGAATGAAGACTCAAGGCTTTGCACTAACTTATTGTTTTCTTGAACCATTAATTGCTAGACAGCTTTCTGTGTCACAATAGCATTTCAATTACTGAGCTTTTATATTATAAATTTACTGTATGTTTTTGAGGATGGACAAACATTTTATAATTATTAAAACATGTCTAACAGGAACAATTATAAAGGATAACTGAGCATTTGGTCCTCCATTTGCTGTTATAAAACACAATCTATGCAAACAGATGATAAGCAATTAACAGGTTTAACGACACATGCCATTAGCTGCAGTCATATTTAGAGTGATTCTTATGCATGCTAAGTGGATTATTTATTTAAGAGATATGCATTTCAGCAGAATACACTGGATAAGACTGTGTGCAAGTTGCATGCATGTTGACAAGAAAGTGGTCCTGTGAGTTCAATACACACAGGTGGGAGCTGTGACACAGACCTTTACTAAGGATTATCCAATACTTCCTATAAATCTGATTTTCACTTGCTTATAATTTTGCAAGATTAATTGTTTGGGCTGAAACTTTCCACATTGAATGTGTGGTTCAGGCTATTTTTTTCTTACATTAACCAAAATGGTTCCATTATTTCCAAGATAGAAGCCAGGGGGAGAAAAAAAAAGACACTGTTTTGCCAAGAGAAAATGTTATCTTCAAGAATTCAAATACCCCTCTTGTTTTAAATAGCAGAGCATACATTTTAGTCAGGGAAGTGGCTCTTGCCAGGCCAGTTAAAATCAGTTCGAATGTGATGACACTCCAAATGCCTGCAAACCTGTGAGAGGTGCTAGGTACTGAGTGTAACGTTGGGTTCCACTGAGGAGCATTATCCTCATGCCAAGAGAGGAAGCTGAGGTGCCTTTGTTGCCATTGCTGCTGCCTATGCCACAGCCCAGGAGGGAGGTCAGGCAGCACAGAGAGTGGGACCAGGCTGACCCACACTCCAGCAGAGAAAAACTGCTGGAAAGAGGAGGAGAACTGAGGTAGATCTGGCCCATACAGACCAGTTATGCAGAAGAAGAGAGTGGGATCCCTTGAAGAAGAGATTAAAAAGAAGAGGATTTAGCTGGTTGATAATGAGTTTATGATGAAAGGAAACAGATAGGGTCATGGGTGGGGTACAGCACTTTGCAAACTCTGTTTGTTGTGTGCGTGCAGCACTTAAGCAAGAATAAAATGAATAATAACTTTTTAAGTCGGAAATGTACAACTCAAAGCTAATGTTCTCTCTGACTAAAACGTGCTGCTCCTAAATATTTAGGCCACTCCACACAGGTTTCCTGTTGTTGAGACTCGAAACATCCCCAAAACTGCAGTCAGAAATAAACCTCTGTTTACTGGGAAAACAATAACACGTATATAAAAATACACCCCCTGTTTCCATGATTAGAAATGTACATATAAAAAATGAGAAACATGGTCTGAGGTACCTCTTACAGCAATCAGGTAGAGAGTTTTACAGTGTTTTTTAAGGAAATAAGCCTTTGAAAGTCTCCCCTTACAAATGCATCTATGTACAACTTCATTTTGTCAGTCTTGTGAAGAGGATGCAGGAGCTACTCATCACGGCTAAGAACAAAACATTAAACAAAAGCCCTTCTGAAGGTCAAACTGTATGTTTATTTTGTAGCTATCATGTAGCCTGGCACACACCACCTTTTACTCAGACCTAGTAGCAGCAGAAAATCTGTGTGGGCAAAAAACCCCTGCCTCTGCCTTCAGAGCAGCCACAGCTCGGACCCTGCCCTGGAGAGTTTGCTCCACCACAGCTGCACCATGCCAGCACACCCTGGGTCAGAGGGCAGTGGCAAGGACAGGGCAGCCCTGAACTGCTGTCCTCTGTGGGCAAAGAGTGGGATGGGTAATCTGCCTCAGCACGGGGGAATTTGTGATGGTTTTCACTGATTTCTGCTGTGATTTTTGATCACTAGCCAAGTGTTGGTTAATTATTGGCCTTTATGGTGTTGATTGCTCAACAGAGAGAGGGCATTGCATGTGCAACTACACCACAGTCCAGAGCTGAAATGGAACAAAGTAAGGCAGAAAACTTCCTGTGACTGGGGGTTCAAGGTTGTACCCAGTGATCAGTCTTTGAAAGATACACAGATTTTTTTCTTTCAATTTTCGGCTCACTTGCTATCTCATTCACCTGTTCTTCTTTCAACAGTGAATTCCACTTCACACAACCAGCTGGTTACATGGTGAGTTAGTCCTAAAGGCAGAAGATGGAGAGGAACATTGGCTGTGCAGATGCACCCTGCTCTTCTTCCTACCCCCTACAGTATTATTTATTCCCACAGATAGAAACTTCAATATCCATTTATGACAACACTGTTTTCATGGATTATATGCTTATCAATGCCAAATTCCCTTCAGCAAGGAAAATCACCTTCTCCCAGGAGAGACTATTTGCAATTTTATACCAAGTGTGCATCTCTTAAGTAGTTCTAATTTTAACAGGAGAAAGTACATCTTGTTTTACAAGGATGGTGGAACCATTACACAGTACACCACTACAACCTTTTCAGAATGCAAGCATTTCCTTAGAAGAAAAACAGATCTTACTCCCTGTGAATTATTATTTTCTTATTATTTAAGAACCGAGACATATTGGGACTTGGCATACCATGCATCTAAGAAGACAAATTCATAAAAGCAAGAGATTCTGAAAAGTTAGAACTTTGAATTGCTTCCTTCCATCATTTTAATATAAACTGTTGGATAACATTTGAAGAATTTTAATGGTAGAAAGGAGCACAACTGAAAATTCACAAGAGAGGTATTTGTCAAAGACAGATCATCTACTCTCCAGTCCTGTTTCTCCATTGCATAAGACTATTTCCTTTAGTGCTGGCTGATGTGGCATATACTCCCAATAAAACAGCACCAAAATGGCCTTGCTGGACACATAGTTTCTCCTCCCCTCCAGCTCTGGACGTGTTCAGTCTTAATACTTGTGTCTGTGATTATTCCTTCCTTACAAAATTAACTCTAGACATGGTAGAGGAATTATAAGATATACAGCAACTTCTTGATTCATATTTGATCTAATTCCTAATCAGCCTACTAGAGACTTGCTAGATCTGGTCCCAAAATTACAATCAACAAGCTATGACAAAACGTGTGTTGGTGCACATAAAGAGAAAAGAATTGCCTTGGAAAAGCAACACAAAGCACCAAGTGAATTGGAAAGAGTCTGTGAAAGGCGGAGGGCATGCACTGTAGCTCTTTCATGCTCTGGTTGGTTTTTGTGAGCTTGATTTATGTATAATTAACCATTTTTTCCCCTGCAAACAATTTCATTTGAAGCTGTGCTATCATTTTTACCCCCCATTCTCCTGCCACAGCCACATAAAACAGTCCAGTTTAACATGATGACAACTGAAACACGCTGCCACAGCAAGAGCCCAAACTTCTATGTTTGCAAAAAGCCCCCCTTTCGTCTCCCTCTTGCTCATCCTATCATCACAAGAATGAAAGAAATTCATAAACTGTAACTCTTGTCTCTAATAGAGCCTTGGCCAAAATTCAAGCTTGATAATTAATTACATTCTGTCTCTCCAAATTCCCACACTAGGCTGACTAAGAGAAATAACTCTTCTCTTCCCCGCCTAGACAACAATGTTTTATATGGCTAATGGACAGAGCATTTCACCTCTGAAAGAGCTGGGAAGCTAACAAGAGATGTCTAACACTTGGGTAAGACAACAGCAGTAGATGAAAGAGTACTGTAGTATGTTTTTAGTGTGTGGCAAACCAAAACGTAAATCACTGTTCTCTAATTACACTTTCTGTCAGAGAATAAAAGCACAGATGATCATACAGGACAAGCAGCTGTGAGGAAGGTGTCTGAGTGACTACAACACGAGCTGAATGATTTGGGATAGGAGGGCATTTGAGACAATTCAGATATGGTTATGAAAAGCTGATAAATCAGTAAGGTAAAATACATTTATGTATAGCACTAGACTCAATAAAATAGAGAAGGCATCCAAACCATTTCAGCCTGAAGAATATGAAGCATTAACTCTATACCATGATTTTAGACAGCCATAAAGAAAATCACTACCTCATGCCACTATTCAGTAAATTACCAATATACCAAGAGAAGAAAATTATTATGACACCTGTACTGCCCACATAACATAAACCACTCATTGCATGGGGATTGTAATTGGTCTTTTCTTCTGAGCTTGACATATGAACACTATAACCTTAAGTAGCACTCTTAGAAGATTTTATTTATTGCGTACTTCACGTGTATTTGTGAATACATGAATACCTGGCTTAATGAACTTCTTTCCCTGCAGACTTCTTTCCCTTCTGGTATAAAAGGGTGTGCATCATCACTGAAAAAATCACAAGGCAAGGCTGGCATGAAAGGTCTTGCTAGTACTTCACACTGACACAAAACCATTCTGGAGGTATCATAAATAAAACCTGCGTTGTCCTTCCTTAGTCTGGTGTGTCTCATATTTCCTGTCCATCTCCATTCACTGTTTTAAAGATAATATGCAACTTTGAGGCTGTATCCATGCAAGAACAAGACACTAATATATAGTATAAACTACTTTTGCATTGATCATATTACTGTGGAGAATGTGTGCAGTGGCTGAGCCAAAAGCATAGGACTGCTTTACATTTACCAGATGATAAAATGAGACCCCATTTCTGTTTAGTTAAGGTTTTAAAAAATATTTCTAGTTCTAAACCAGAAGCAGTGTAATTTCAATCCAGTTACACTTGAAAGCTGGTGTTGGAATCCCATCCAGTTCTTCATACATTCATTCCACTCATATTCTATCTGTAGAGCATAAACCCTCCATTATTCTAATGTAGATAAGGTCCAAGACACTACAAGCATAACAACCATAACATATACTCATGTTCTGATGCACCCTGTGCATGCCTTTGAGATGAAGAGGCTCATGAAGGGAAGAGAAGGAGCAGGCAGTGCTCTCTCCTCTCTGGTGACCAGTGACAGGACGCAAACGAATGGCCTGAAGTTGTGACAGGCGAGGTTTAGGTTGGAAATTAGGCAAAGGCTCCTTATCCAGAGGGTGGTTAGGCACTGAACAGGCTCCCCAGGGAAGTGGTCACAGCACCAGCCTGACAGAGTTCAAGAAACATTTGGACAGTGCTCTCAGGCACATGGATGACTCTTGGCGATGGTCCTGCACAGGACCACGCGTTGGACCTTGTGGATCTCTTCCAACTCAGCATATTTTGTGATTTTGTGAGATTTACTGCAAGCAGTTAAGGACTTCAGCATTGGAACCTTACTCCCACATCACCACCAATGTACTGGGCAAAGACATAAGAAAACAGCTCAGGTAGCTGTTGATAATTAGTATCATCAGTTTTGCACAACAAATCAATCTTGTTCAGTGGCAGAAATGCTGGGTCATTACATACTGGCTGAGAGAGGCAATAAAAACTGAGCACAGAAATGGTAAACAAAATGTTTGTGTGAGAGCAGAAATGCTGTATCATTACATACTGGCTGAGAGAGGCAATAAAAACTCAAATCTTTCTGAGCACAGAAATGGTAAGCAAAATGTTTGTGTGACTGTTTCATTTATTTTTATGTGTTGACTTGGCAGTAAGTATAGAGTTTAACATTAATTCTTAAAAAAAATTCAATAGTTGTATATCTTGGAACAGTAGATTTCAGACACACACACACACACACACAGAGAAAAAAAAAAGAACCAAAACCAAGAATATATACACAAACTTGTACATCACTATTTGATTTAGAATGGATTATCACACAACACTCTTATAAGCATGGTCATCAATATTATGGTTTTCTGTCTCTCTCCATATTACTTTCATCTAGGGGAGATTTGCAGCACACAATGCAGGAGCTCCAAAACTGCTTTTGTGTCAAAACTAATGGAAAGCATCACAAATCTCAAATCACACTTCCTTCCTCCTCTTGGTCACAAAACATAATTACAGCTGAATCTAAGCACAACATACAAACTGTTCTCACAGTGTTTTCCATGGATATCAAACCTTTCATTTACAGATCCTAACTCTCCTTAGATATTTGAAATTTAGGTCTGAAGATCCCCCATAATACTCAGCTAAGAGAACTAGATTAACTGACTATCATTGCATCAGGGGGCATAAAAGAAGTTCTTTGTGTTTCTAAACTCATGATGACGAAAATAGCCTCAAAATAAAGTGCAAAAGCTGTTAATTCACCAAGCTGCCCTTGGCTCTAGCTGGATATCCTGAGCAGGAGGAAGGGGGGCAACAGGGGCAATATATCCACTTCCCTGAACAAAGACACCTAGGATCAGTCTCCTCAGGATCACACCTACTCTCAGAGCTTGTGCAAAGAAAAAAAAACCACCTTAAAGAGAAGAAAAGAATCTGTTACAATCCCATTTATCAGCTCTCATCCAGGTCAAGTCACTAATCTGAAATAAGGACTGAGACTTCAAAACTTTGTAAGGAAATGTATGAAAAGAGCCCAAAACATCACAATGCTAATGATGAAATTCATTACAGTAAAATAACTAGTCTGCTTTTTTAAGATTTCCAGGCCATGTGAGACATTGCTGAATCTTAGCAACTTAACTAGCAACAGTCTGATGTAAGTGATATGAGCAGGATTAAAAAGCTTTTTTGGTTTCAAACAACAGACTGGAACATCACCTGGAAAAGTGACTCTTTGGTAATACAAGCCTGATGATTTTCATTTACTACATATATTTTTAATGTGTATGATTCAGTTCTCCACTTCCTCATTAATTTTATATCCTTTGTCATGGACTGGCTGGTACCACTGTAAAGCAAGAAGATAATCAGTTTTTCAGATTTTAACTGAAAGGCAGCTAGTAATAAAATAAAATATATGAACATCTGGATCAAGAACAACTTGAACAGGAATTTAAAAATGGCTCACACAATGGAGCCATTAAATTACAGAATTACTGAACATTACACACATTACAGAAATGTTGCTAGTATTTTGCTTTACTGACATGGTAAATTACCAGTTTTGTTCACTGTAACACACACTTTTCAATTATCTGTTCAGATTTATCAGCATAACTGGATTTATTACACACATGTAGACACCTGTTTTATAAAACCAACCAACTGTGCCAAAACGACCATGCTGGAATCCTCTGGATCTCATCCAAGAGGAAACGCTTTGAAAGCGTCGCTGAACTGCCCTAAGAACCCTTCAGTTTTATAATGGGGATATCAGCAGCCAAAGTAGAAAATAATTTATGAATTACTAATCTCTGCATCAAAAAGACTAAAGAAAAAAATGCTAAATTTTTATCTTTTGGCCATTATTACACATCATGAAGACCAAGACCAAGAGCAACAATTCTTTCCTTGAAGTGGCTGGTATCTTTGCTGTCAATCTAGTCCTCTTCTACAGAAACAATTAAGTTTTATTTATAATGGAGGAAGAAGTGAAAGGCAAAAGGATGAAAATGGAAAACATCCCAAATTCTCATACGAATTTAAATAACACAAAGCTGTCCTGACAGTACGGCTTTTTTTTTAACTGCCTATTTCCAAGTACCACCCCAACTTTATGGGGCATCTCTCACAGAGATACCCTTCCTTCTAGGGCCACTGCTGGAGGCCAAGGGGGACACCCTCTGTGGCATCTCAAGTATCACTGCACATCAGCGTGCTGGCAGCTGAACCGAGGCATTAATTACATTCCCAAACAAGAGGCTGCAATCAATCAAAGGCATGCTTCATGATTCACATTTGGTGTTGAAAAACCTTCTCTGTCAGGAGTCTCATGGGAGTAGTTAATGACAGTAACCCCTGAGGGATTCCACACATGCCACACCACCAGATTAAAGGATGCTTCCAAAAGGTTTCTGTGACTCTGACTACTAAGACATTTGTCTTGATCATTGCCCACTTTGGTGCTGTTGTAAATGGGCTGGCCAGGATCCTTCCAAGTGCAACAATCCAATAAAATTAATCAAAGTTCAAAAACTGCATTCAGTTTGTTTTTACTTGTTCTGAAACCCTTCTGACAGGTAAAGTTTTGATCTAAGTCATGTCTGTAGTCTACAGGTGACAATCCATCAGATAAATTTCAGGTCTTCTCCAGCTCTGAAGTTCAGTGACACCAGCTCTACAGCCAAGCTCTCCAACTAACCCAGAAATTCCTTAAGAAGTTTTCAGCAATTAAGGGTGTGTACCTACAGAAGAGTTAAAAGAGACCCTCCTCACATTTGTAAATTTAAATATTTCACTCATATTGGACCATCACCTGTTGCAAGTCAGAACGGTTCAGACAGAGGAAAACAGAGAAATACAGCCTTATTGTGGTGTGGTGCACTGGCCTTTACCACATATTCCAAATTCTTCTGGTTATACCAAAAAAGGATGCTAAGCATCCAGAAATTGTGTCAACAGTGTTGTTACACTAAAGACTGAGCAACTGGATTTCTCTGTAGAAGTTCATGAGCATAGAAATACATTTCCATTCCTAATAAATATGAAGATTCTTTGTTTACTTAGTGCTGAGCTGAACAATGGGCCAATTCAGTCTCAGGGAAAGACTGATTTCCAGAGGTCTTGAGAAAAAAACACTTCTGTGAACAAGTGTTTTGAGATCTCTGTGTATGGGTGGAATAACCCCAAGCCCAGGAGAAGTTTGGAAGGAAGCGAAGACACCCTTGGGGTATAGTTATTGCAGACTGAGAAAAAAAATGAGAGATGTGGAGAAAATGTTTTTGGATAAAGTATTGTTGAAAGCATGTGTAAAAAAATCTCCTCTAAATAGTCCTAAAATAGTTTTAGTGGTAGTGTGTTTTTTTTAATTTCACCACTCTATGAAAATAAATCTCTCCTCCCACTCTTTCCCCAACATTTGTGAAGATCTTAAAGAGTAAAATTTGATACAAATAAACTGACCACTATAAAGAATGATTGTTACATATTAACCACTGAATAACCCACAGATAGCAGAGACATGTATCTAATAATGACATGGTTCAACCTTAGGCAAATAATTCAAGATTTCCTTTTTTTTTTTTTTTTTTTTTTTTTTTACAGTGCTTACAGAGGAAATCATTACTGATCTAGATAAATATTTCAAAGTTCAGTTCAGTTAAGAGCTTTACTTCAATTTTAGACTTCAATTTGCTTTTAGGCCAATTTATCTTGTTTCCCTCCATTCTCTTCTCTAGCAAGGCTGTATATTAAACTTTCATACAATACAAAATTTTATACAATAATTAACAAGAAAAAGAAAAAAGAAAAAGAAAAAGAAAAAGAAAAAGAAAAAGAAAAAGAAAAAGAAAAAGAAAAAGAAAAAGAAAAAGAAAAAGAAAAAGAGAAAAATAAAAAAGGAGACAGCTATGGTGGTAAAAGAGAAAATATGAGCAGGCTGTCTTGCACTACAGAGATTGCTTTGGAAAGCAATTGCACAAGAGTGAAAGAGTACCATTATTAATAAATTTAGAAATGAATAATCACAAGTCTAAGAATTATCATTATCTGGTTGTGCTTGAGCTAAAAAGTAGGAGTACAGAACATCTCATTTTTGAACGGCACTGTCAAACAATTTAAAGAAAATATTTTCATGTGACTCTTCCTTTTGAGAGTTTTAAGGAAACTGGAAATGGGAGGATTTCTTGTCAAGATTTTTCCTCTGTTGTGTACACGCAGTAACTACAATTCAGTATTTCTGCTGAGGGGTTTCAAACCTGGTATTTGCTTCAACTGCAAATCTGTGAACTTCTCAAAACATAAAAAGAAATAAGAAAACTGAAATCAGGTACTTAGCATCTGCATCTCCAAGGAGACCTTCTCCTCTCCCAACAACTGCTCTTTACATGTCATCCTAGTCACAATATAATTACTGCTCATTTTGCACTTTTACGCATGGGGGACTATCTCAGAAGCCAATACCCCTCACTCCCAACCTGTTTTCTGACATTCATGATCCTTATAAACAATGTAAGATCCTAGGGCTTCGTCAAGCATAGCATAGCTAAAATTACATTAATACCTATTAAACTAGGTAACTAAGTTCTGGTCACAACGAAGGTTTTATACATTTTCATAGCAATTTATATATTTTCATAGAAAACCATATTTTTTAATAAAACTGTCAAAAGTTCACTGACAACAGAATTCTACAGTTTGTTTTTTTCCTTTCATGAAGAAAAATAATCTTTTGCAGTAAATAACAAGATAACACTGTATTAATCTGCATTACTCATTTAATTTACTAAGGGCTATTCAGCTATTTGTTGTGAAATCAATCTGCATCTTCATGGCTATCCAACAGTCATGCACAGTCTTGACACCTAGGAATGGTGAATCCACTGTCCAAGAAACTGGAAAAAACAGCAAGATGTGCCACATTTCCAAGACCATCAGGGAAAGTTAATGTAATCATAGCAAGGTCAAACACACTCATGGTTCAAGCCTAAATTAAACCTGAAATTTAAACAGCCCTGATCTAGATGTGTGGAAAAGGTAATGAGGAAACACTGCTCCCTTTGACTGCTTAGGGCAAAAAGTATTATTCCATTCCCATTTAATCTCATTTGTAAATAAATCAAGTCTCAAAAAATTATCTCTGTTTCAGCAAACTCAATTTGATTATTTTCCCAATAACAGTGAAAGCATTTTTGTCAGCTGCAACTGAAATGGCTAAAATCCAAATACTAAAAGCTTCATTAAAAATTCAGATTTTAAATTCAATTACCTGGCAAGTATCTCAAGAGGAATAGTAGTCTATTTCTTGCTATAGAATGCAGAAAATGTAGATCTACATAACACTATACAAAATCACATATGTATACTTATTACTATATCTATCACAAAATTCTTCTCAGATCACTGTAAATTTTTAATGAAGTCATGAAATTGCTTGTAGAAATACCAACAGATGATATAATGCAACATTACCCTACTGATATATAATTTGAATGCTGTGCAACCAAAAGAACTCTGTCATAACAACCCCACACAATACAGAACACTCAAATGCTTTATTCTTCCTGTCAAACAATTAAGTCCTTCTTCTTTATTTCTGAAAGTGAGCATATAAATATTATGTGAACTTGCAACAAAATGACCTGGAATTCAAATTTATACTGGAGTTCAAAATTCATCGCTAGCAATCCAAACAACATCCTGCTGGAGAATATAATAATTAATCGGGGGCAAAAAATAAAAATCACATGCTCAAATAGAGAACAGAGTCTCTGTAATGCTTGCATTGGATTTATTTTAGTCTTGTTTGCCTTGCATTAAACAGCACAGTTTCAAAAGAAAACACCGGGAAACCTCTGAGCTTCAAGGACAAAAGCTGGAATCAGAAGTAAAAACAAAAGCAGTATTTTAGTTTCAGATGTGCTTTTCAAGAACCGAGTTTGCTCTGTTTTCCTTACAAGCTGCTGACCATGGGAAACACAGTTATCATCAACTCCAGCACCGTAGCAAACAGCTCTGGTGATTCCCTCTGAGGTGCTGCTGCCACACTGGGATGGTCTCTCCCAGTGAGACCATCAAAAGTCATCCCTGACTCACCATCATCATCATCATCTTCCTAGTTGTGGCAGAGGTTCCCTCCTCTCAGCACAGCCACCAGAGCTGCCTTGAGCTTTGTGGGACTCCACAAGATGGAAGAGCAGGAGGATTCCAGAACCCCGTGCTTCCCAGCCTGCCTCATCAAGGATGAACTGCCCAGCTGCTCCGTGCACCAGGCACAGGAAGATCACACAAGGATGCTCCCCTTGGTGGAAAGATCTGGAGCACAACGTGCCTTGGTTTCAGTCTGGACACCCAGGGGTACAGGAGACAAATCCAAGCCATATTATAGCACCTAAGTCTAAAACAGCCTGGTCATGGTTCCACCACAAAGTGTAATCACCTTGCAATGCAGGGACCTCATGAAAGTTATATAATGGAGAAAAGAATCCTTTCATAAAAAATTAAGAATATGGGTGAAGTAAAAATTAACTTGACTCTGAACATGAAAGAAATGCTGTGGTTTTGTTCTTCCTTTCCTTAAACAAAATGGCTGTGTACATAAAGGACTGTCACTATCAAGACAAAATACCTCTAATATGATTGTGAGCAGCAAAACTCTCTTGGCAGTATTTAACCAGTTTTAATCAGAAGACAGAGTTTAAAAAAACCCACAAAACCAAGAGACAACTTACTAAAAATCAAATAAAAACCTACCTTAGAGCCCACAGGAAGGAGTATCATCCCACTGAAGTTCACGGTTGCAGCTTTTAACTCAACTATGAACTTCCCCAATTATTTCCAGCATGGAGGAACATCCTGAACTTAGCAGCACTGATCTTCACTTCTGGTTCCCTGCTGCAGTGCTGTTTTCCAGCAGAGAAGGAATCTTCAAATCGGAAGTATAGCACATAGACAATGCAGTCTTCAAACAAAGGACCATTGTCACAATGAGGAGCCTGCCATGAATAATCTCCTTATTGCAGTCATGAATGATCTGACTCACGAAGCGTCTGCAGCGATGTTTCAGGCTACAATCACTTGCTTTTACACAAAGCACACCTGGCTATTTCACACTCCTCCAGCAAACAGATGCTCAGCAATGCTATTTGGTTTTATAAAAAGCCTCGAGACAGTACAGGCAGAGTTAAGAGGAAATTAATTCTTCTATCATGTGTTTCCCTTCTTTGGGAAAGGGGAAGACATACCTACTCCTCCCTCGCATATTTTGCTTTATTAGGATAAAACACTTCAAATACTTCAGGATACAACCAGTGCAACCTCACACAGCCCTGAGTACCTGCTGCTCAACTGATACTGAGGTGGGCAGCACACCCAGGTCACCTCCAGCACCCTGGCACACAGGTACCCAGCAGAGCCCTGCCATCACCATCCCTGTGACAGCACAGGCACTGAAACTCCCACCTGTCTGAGCAAGGCACCGGGACACAGCCACTCACACAGGAGGAGGCTGCACCATGCCAAGGGAACTCACAGACTCCCAGAACATCCTGCCCCAAAAAAATAATGCTGGTGATGCAGCGGTGCACAGGTACGAAGCTGGATGAACCCTGCTGGGGCGACATCACTTTTCAGGGTTCTACCAACTTTAGAGGGAAAGCCATCATTCTCAAGCCACTAAGGATTAATACTAGAAAATAAACATCCAGTTACATAAATATTCACTGAAGGGGGGAAAAAAAAGTGAAAAAAGCCAAGCTACATCCTTGATAAACAAGAAACCAACTCAATTTAACTGCAGAGCTCAACTTACCAAACCTTTGCCAGCCCCAGGCAGCCTGGGCAGGCAGGAGTCCAAAATGTGATAAAATTATTATTTAAAAAAAAATTTGAAACTTATAGGAATACCCAAGTGTTTCTTAATAAGGCAAATTAAGTTTCTTTATGAGGATATTCCCAAGCTGAACACACATTTTAACTTGAAATAGAGGGAATGTTTTGTTAAAGCATTATGTAGATGTACAGCTGCTTTTATGCAACTCAATT
Source organism: Passer montanus (assembly GCF_014805655.1). Taxonomy (NCBI): domain Eukaryota; kingdom Metazoa; phylum Chordata; class Aves; order Passeriformes; family Passeridae; genus Passer; species Passer montanus. The sequence continues at coordinate 6,170,374 of NW_024356505.1, read as the reverse complement.
TATCAGAGAAACATGTTGTATCATGTTGTTAAAATATTATAGAGATAAAAGGATAATAATTGAAATATTTGCATATGATGTAGTACAAAGAAATAATGTATGTGAACAGACTATTTGTTGTCACATTAGCCTCAAGCAAATAAGGAAATAAGGGTTGATTTATTACTGTGTGTCTGGGGCTGTAGGATAGTAAAATTTTACTGACTGTAGTGTAAATAAAGGTATAGAAAAGTAATGGAAAAAATCCTATCAATAATTCAAGACAAATTAATGGTACAACATAAGGTCTTTAAGTTTATTGAAATAATTAATGAATTTATATTGTTTATTCATAGTATTTAAAGGACTGACTTCTAACTGGATTTTCTTGCATCTGCACTTTAAAGAACTGCTGCCATGTTGAGGGTTGCATACCGTACCCTTCATAAATAACAAACCAATTGAATCTGTTGCTCTGCAAAACTTGGCAGCACCTCTGCCTCAGGAGCCTGGGCGCCCAGCCCGGGGTCCTGCTGCTCCTCCCAGCCACATCTCCTTCCAGTCTGACTTTTGATCCCACTGTTATCACTGTGACCCCTTCCAGAATCTGACAACTCTGACTGTTACCTCCCAACCTCCACACTCCAGTGAACTGAAGATGAGTTTGTAGACTGTCACATTGCAATGCTGGCCTTCGTCAGCTAAAACAATTTTCTTCCCTGTCTTGTGCCTTGCTGCAGCAGGCAAGGTGAGCAAACAGGAGAGGAGGAGAAAGAGGAAAATAAACTTCAGCATGCACATGCACACATATGTTTACACGCACATGCATACTTAGGTAAATAAGCACATATTTAGGTATATTCAGTATACCTAAAAGAAGGTTTACAAATATGGGATGCATATATAACAAGAAAATAAAGGGGGAGCCCTGAATCCACAGTCTCATCACTGCTTTGGCTAATGACTCCAAGTTTTGCTCCCTTTTTATTGAAGCTCACTGGTAAATCAAATCCAACAGCAGTGGTTTGATTCAGGAGGTTGGTTGCACCCAAAAGAAAGTCTTGGGACAATTCTCTCTGTAAGACCTGATGCCCACCAAGGGCAGCAGGAAGGGGTGTACCCACACCACTGCTGGGGTCAGTGCCAGGCAGCAAATGAAACAATATAGAAAAAATCATCATAGACCCTTAGGCACAGGCATAGTAGGATCACATTTGAGAGCACTTAAGAGATTTAAGAAATCACTTTTTAAATAGCTTCAGTTTTTTGGTTTTTTTTTTTTTTTTCAGAGATGGCAAGTAGATTAAAAGAGTGTTTATTTCAAGTGGTATAGCTAAGGCTCTACAATTCCATGTATAGATATCCCCTAGGGAAAGAATTCCCTTCCATAGTTGAAACCAATCTACTGTAAACAGACCAGATTAAACCAAAATGACACATTCTCGATGCAGTATTAGACTGTCAGCATATTCCTTCATAATTCCACAGGTATTTTGGAATGGAACAGACCAGCCACAGATAAATAAAAGAAAAAGCAATTCTCAACTATGCATTTGTTAACTATTTTCTCATTCCCTCCCAATAATAAAGTATTCTTCTATAAATGCCATGGAATTACAGCATTTTAGACTTCCTAAATGTAACATGGGTGCTTGTGAAATAAAAATACTTGTGGTACTATTAGCAGGCTATTGTTCCATTCATGTGTAACTTGAAAATGAAAAATTTCAAATTTTAGAACTTGTAAAAGCTTTGGTATAAAGTTTCTAATGTCATGCTACCAAGAAAATACCTGTACCCCCAAATAAAATTCCCAACATAGCCTTAAATCCCAAAAAGCAGTGAAAAATCCTGAACCTTAATTAAATAATAAACTTTCTAAAATAAAATTATGCTATTTCCTAACCGAAGTTATTATTTATGCTCAAATTTGCAGTGTATTATGGTTATTAAGCAGAACACAATTTTATTTGAGTGTAAAAGTTTGGGACTTTCCTCATATGACCTTTCTGGCATACTGCCGAGGCTCAGCTCTTGATGACATTTAATCTGAACATAATCCCTGAAATCTCTGCGCCATTACTGGGTTGCATGGGAATGATTCCCTGACAGCATACATGGAATTGTGCTGTAAATTTTATTTTCAGCTCATGGCTGCTCCCCTTCCTTACCAGCTGTTGCAAATTATTTGTTTGAATAAAACTCAATAATCTATACCTTTTATTTGCTATAAAACCACATAATACCTAAAACAGAAAACAAGTCCAACACTTCTCGTTTCATTTGGTTTTCTACTGATGGCTACCATATTTTTAAGGGAGTAAACTCCAGAAAACAAATGAAGTTCAGCAGCTGATGAAAAGCCCGGCTAATGAGCTGCAGTGGTGCAAACAACCCTGTTGACTCCAAACAGGAGCAAGACCACACTGCAGCAGAGGGCTCCAGCTAAGGGTGCTCACACTTGACTGTGGTCTGAATGGGCAACTGCCTTTACAATGGAAGAATACACTTAAAAGTGTTTTTTTCATATTCAAAGATGCCTCTGATCTCTGGGGCCAACTGTCTTTTTGTCATGAATGCTGTGAAAAATGACAGTGCCCAAGATTTCCACATCTGTGATTTTTGGCACTTGTGCAAGGGGTAGGAACTGAATAACTGATGTCTGAACAACACCAACGAAAATGAAGCAACACAGCAATTTCTCCCACAGGAAAGTACAGAAAAGCCTCAAAATCACTGCAACAAGGTGGATCTCTTTCTTTTCTGAGTGCTCAGGATTTCACAAGTATTTTTTCCCTGCATTCCCTGCAGGAAGGAGCTAGGTAGGCAAAGCAGCACTGACTTTAATCTTACTAATGCAGGTCCCAAAAGCAGTGAATCATACAGCAGTAAGAGCTCCAGTATGGGACGCAGAGACCTACCCAGTGACCTGCATACTTAGTTCAGCAACAATCTAAGTGTCATTACAGTTCATGGGAGCTAACACCAGCCTGCCCATATTTGCTGTGGTCCAATTGCTGCCTGAAGCAAACATTGGCTCTTATTGAGACTTCTTGTTTACTGAGTGATCCCAATATTTTTTCTTTCCTACGAAAAGTAAGTAAATAAGATAAACAAGAAAGATTAATTATTCCCTGAAAAAAACCATAAATTTATAACAGATATAATTGTGGTTTTTTAAACTCTTCATTTTCAGCAGAGAGTTTGCTTTGTTCAGTGGGTTTTTTCCTCCCTGTACATTAAACCCTTCCCAGAAAGACTTTTCCTACACAGAGTTGACCAAGTTACCAAGGACCATAATTCTGTGGGAAAAGAGAAAGTCCTCTAAAGCATGCATAAAGTAACTTCTAAATTACTTCTAATGCTAATCTCTTTATACATGTAAACAAATATCCTATTTCAAAGGTATTCCTTCAGGTTGGAGTGCAGAGGACCTCTCACTTCTCCTCTTTAAGAAAGCCAAACTCCAAGAAAAAATAGGAACTACTCCTCCAGTCCTTTGTTTCCTACAACAGAGTAGGCTTGATCCAATCAAGAGTCACTTTAATCAATGGGGAGCTGTTAATGTTTGGTTTAGGACATGTAAGAGTGAGAAATTGAGAAACATGTTTTCACCTGGCCTTCAGCCAGGCACAATGCCACCACTAATGAATGGCTGCTATAATGAGACCTTTTGAAAGGGTCATATGTGAGATGAATTAATGAGCACAATGCAAATCTCACATCCATCTCAAAGAGGGGCAAAAAAAAAAAATCACTGCAGTTTATCGTAAATATGTTTAGGTGTTCTGATGCCAGCCTACTGCCAAAGGAATCCACCAGCGGGGAAGGGCAAGGTCTGTTTGCAATGCAGTCCTCCCCAGAGAGATGCATTTCAGGGCTTCCAGCCAAAGCCTCCAAAACGCCTCCAGGGTAGCAGTTGGGCTGGAGCTGCCCCATCACGCCCTTCCACTGGAGCCGGATTTGCCTATTTTTGCAGCTGGCACCACCAAAGGCTACAGAAACTTGTAGTCAGCACAATCTCTTCCAGACTGACTTTTCAGTCTCTTCAGCTAATGAATACTGAGGAGTGCATGGACTGGCAACAACTGTAAACAGAATTTACACAGGAGACCCTGCACCCCTCCCAGCCTTTCTTTTTCCTAACAATTTCTGTGTGACTGTTACTGTCATGGCTCTCACTAGCCTCAAACCTGCCCAGCACACCAGTTTGTAAAAGCACCATTTCATCTAGCACTAACACAACAAAATCCCTTTTGCTCAGAGTCTCTAATCCCCTTGATAACAGTGCTGTACACGGATTGTCATGATGAAGAATCCTATACTGGTTAGTCCAATGACTCAGCAGTGGTTTCTTCCTTTGCTGCTCCAGTCACACCAAGAACAGGCTCAAGAGCTTAAATCTTCACAATCGATACAGGCTCACTGTGCAGCTAATCCTATCATTTTCAAGACAAAAACCCAAGTCTCTGCAGCCCGTAGCTACCGTTGATGTGCATCCTACAAACATCACACCATGTACTACCTAAATAAAAAAATATTTGCAACAGTGAGTGAGGAAGACTGTGGTTTTAATAGTATTTCCATATGCAACTACAAACTCAGACACTAAAAAATGAAGTTAGAAAGAGAACAATCAAGGTTTATAAAGAATATTTCACATAGAGAATATTTCATCTTATACAAACAATATTTGGAAAAAAACATTCAGCCAAAGCATCACCAATGCTCTGGAATTCAGTGATCCCTTACACAACAGAGAAATGCAGAGGCTTCACAAACTAGAAATCCCATAGGGAAAAGTAAACATTCCTAATTTTCATGTAAAGTGCAACAAACAAAGCCTGAAGAGTGAATTATAGTGTGAAATAACATTAAAAAAAAATCTGCAAGCAAATGAACAATCTGTATGTGCAATCATCATGACCCTACGTGATAAGCAAATACATACATACCAGAACAGCAATTACTTATCTAACTTGCTGTTGTGGGCCTGTGACAACAGTGGCTTTGTGAGCTACTGCTGTACCTCTGCCTGCAAATATGCTGCATGATGGAAGACCACTCTCTGGGAAGCCCACTCGGGTTCAGAGGGACTGGTTTTGTTGTGAACTAGCTTGACATAAAATATGTTGTTGTGCCCCTAACCTGACTCTTACTGAAAGATAAAAGATCTTATCACTATGCAAGCGTTGCTGTAAGCCTGAGCAGATGTCCCACAGAGAGAAGGAGGAGGTGGCTCAATGTTTTTGTGGATAACAGCACCTAGAGATGCAATGAGGAAACAAAAGTTTGTACTTCAGTATCTTTTGCAAATGCTAAGAGAGAGACTGGTCCTAGCGTATAAAATACAACAGAATCCAGAGGCTCAGGGAGAAAGGCAAAGCCAGTTCCAATCCACATCTTTACACTGTTTTCCCCTGCAAAACATGGTTACCTCTTCAATAATGCCTGTTGAGAACAGTCTCTCTCCCACGCCATCCTGCCACAGCTGTCATCTGGGAGTGTGCTAGTTGGCACGGACCAAAATCATGTCATGGAATGTGCTAGAAATTAAACAATATGGACAATCATAAGATACAAGTCCTGGCCCTGCTTAATGTATCCATGCAGACAAAGCAGCAGTGAAGCAAAGTGGAAGTGGAGTCTTTTAAGCCCATTAGCCATCACTGCAGTTGAAATACAAACATCAGAAACAGGGTGGCACAGCAGGACAACAGATTAAGACTCCAAAGTTTAGCACCATAGCCACAACATGACCATGTTAGTGTCATAAGAAAGTGGGAAACACAAATAACTTCTAAACACAAAGTCAAACTTTTCTTTGAAAATAAAGAGGCCTGAAGATGAGTGCTACAATAGATATCAGGGTGCTGGCAAAGGCAAAGTGTGAAATGGATCCTTTCCAGTATTCAGTTTAGGAAGACAAACATTGTTTCACAAATTCACTGTAGCCCTGTTTATTTTCCAAGCTCCTTAACTCATGCCAAAGGGCCTGGACTTTCTGAACATCCTGTTCTGTTTCCTCCACTCCTAGTCTTAGTCCTCAATAATAAATGTCTTCATTTCAGAGTCCCCTTTTATATAATTTTATTCCAAACTCCTCCCTCTGTAGATTTTGTATATCACCTCTGGGTAAGAGTAAAGACAAGCAGATTAATGAGAAGTCTGAACAGCACATTAAGTTACACCTATTTTAAGAGCCCTTCTCAGTAGGCATCCCAAGACGCTGCATAAAAATAAAACTACATCAATCACATTTAAAACTAAGAAGCTTGCAGATGCTGGCATGCCTCAAAGCATGAAGATTGATGGATAAATGAGTCCATGATTCTTCAGAGTCTCAGAGCCCCATGAACACAGACCATTTCATCTGTCATTGGCTGGGTGCAACAGCAATCTGCTTGGATGTGCAGTTAAGGAATCTTCATGATGGCTTACTGGCAGGAGAAAAAATTCCTGCCTGATAAGGACAGGAAAACAGTTTTAGTCCATGAGTAGTAGCTGGCTGACTAGTAGGAGCTGGGAACTTCCTATCTGACAAGCAGCAATGCCTACTCCACCTCTCAAAGATGACAGAACACATTTCTGCTTCTGTCTTTGCTCCTCCAGATCTGCAAGAAGTCCCAGGTCTCATGGCAATGACTACAGTAGCACAGACTTGGGCAGAGACAGGAACATCACCTCTCACACTCCATCTCATCACATCAGCTCTCACATCTGCTGGTCTTGGGACCCCACTAACACCACAAGAAATGGTACCAAGCACCTTCACATGATCTGAGGTGCACCCTGGGCCCAGCTCATCTGCCTGTACAGACAAATCTCCTTGTTGCTGGCAAGTGACACAGGAGAAGGCATTTCTCTTGGCACAAGAGGGAACCACCACTGCCTCAGAAGTGCCAGGATGCATTTTGCTGCTGGCGATTTGGGCACAAAACTTGTCCACTTGTCCTACTTGTTTCCTACTTCTTTGCCATAAGAACTCATCTCTTGCTTCCCTCCTCTTCCTTCCGGCAGCAGTGTTTCAGGATGAGGGCAAAGCACGCTGTCAGAGTTACAAGGAACCAACCATGATCTTATTTGCCTTAAATAACTGCATTTCTACACTCTGTCTGCCATTTTGAGTAGTGTACAGATAATCAGCCAATCCTTACAAACACTTACTTCCCTCTTTTGAGACAGTTCAGGAGAAAAGAACCATGTGGTGCATGGTTCTTTGCATCCTCTTGCATGGTTCTTGCATCCTCTTCAAACACGTAGTGTTGGAAGACATCAGTGGTCTGCAAAACCTAATAGTAATGTGGCTTACACTACATTCAACCCTACTTTAAATTATGTATCTATGAACACAGACACAAAGAAGGAAAACGATGTAATAGGAAGCTGCAGTTTCAACAGTGAAGTCAAAACGTAAAGCTATTCCTATTACTTTGTGTGCAGCTCAGGTGATCTGCACCAACACATCAGTATTGTAATTAAATTAGAATTTGTATTGTAATTAAATTAGAATTGTATTGTAATTAAATTAGAATACAAAAAATTGTTCTGGCTGCCAACACAGTGACTTTCATGAAGAGTATGAACTTTAGTATGTTAGCAAAACCAGAGCTACCATATTATGAGGGGGACATAGAATAACATCAATGTAGGAAGAACATGAGGTCCTGAACAGTGCTGGAATCACTTTTTGAAACTAGCTAAGGAATATGTATGTGAAATTAACTGAACAGAAAAAGCTGATGCTATCAATGAAGAAGGTCTGAACAGACAAGGCTCACACTGCTCAAGTAAGGAACACTTTCCCTACCATCTGGCTTAGAAATCACTTGGATTCCACAGTGGCTATAAAATGGCCAACAGGGAAGCAGGGAAACTATTTTAAGTAAGCATCACTAAAAATAAAATGGGTGATGCAATGAAAAAGGGGGAAAAAGTGGTTAGTGATAAATACAGTATAAATATTTTTCTATTTATAGTTTTAAAGCTATTTATATTTGAAAGTTTTCATTTAGAGACATGGAGGGCTTCCACATTCATCAATCTGGTATTCATTCAACTACACAGTATTTATAGAAATACGTAAATGCCAACAAAAATAATAAGAAAGACAAAAAATTATCTTCTCTCACAATTTGGCATTATCAATTTACATTCACATTCAGTCACACATAAAAAAAAAAAAATTCCCAATATTACACTGACATGCATTTTGAATGCTCTCCATGAAATCCTGCTCCAGCAACAGGGCAAACTGAGAGAAAATACTGTGCAACAGTTTGACACAGTCTGACACAACACTCCCTGGTGACAAGCTCCTTCAGGTGAACTTGCTGTGTGGGCTTGATTTCCCATGCAGCTGAACCAGGAAAGCAGCACAGCACCTGTGATGGCAGGACCATGGAGAACATACAACATCAACCCTTAACAGAGAAAATCTAAAGGGCAGAACAAGAGAAGGCTCTGGGAACACCTCCAGCACTTAGAGGGGGCCTACAAGAGATCTGGAGAGGGACTTTTTACAATGATATGCAGTGTAAGGACAAGTGATGGTTTTAAACTGAAAGTAGGTAGGTTTAGTTTAGGAAGAAATTCTTTACTGTGAGGTTGCTGAGACACAGGAACAGGTTGCCCAGAGAAGCTATGGATGCCCCATCCCTGGAACTGTTCAAGGACAGGTTGGATGAGGTTTTGAGCAACCCAGTCTAGTGAAACACCCAACCCAACCATTCTATGATTCTATAATTCTGTAACTGAAGAGGAAAGGATCCATGAGTGTAGGATGACTGCTGAAAGACTGATGATAAGCTGGAGGAGAACTGCCAAATACCCTGCACAGTCCTTTCCAAAAATGTTGCATTTGGCTCTTCAGAAGCTAAACCATTTGAAAGGAAAGTGCAAATCCTCCTGCTCATCTCTGAAGCTCCTCACAAAACCGATGCTGTGCCTGGTTAAGAACAGGTCATGCTCATGAACCCATTTAGAAAATGCGAGCTGAGGTGCATGCTGCTTCTAGTAAAATGGACGATCTAACTTCAGTTTCAGAGTCAACTAACTGCTTTCTGCTAAAATTAACATCTGCTACTAACTTTGTTCACGTGTCAACACTGTTTAGCTTTATTAACCAGCTTTCCTCTGTACCAGCCCCTTCCTTGTATTCATCAAGGAACTATCTTATGCTCTGGGTTTCACTTTTCTAGCCTGTTCTGCTAAGATAAAGGCTCTCAGTGATACTTTTCTTGCTGTTCCTGTTTTAGTTTTAACCATTCCTGAATTCAAAATCCAGAACAACACATGAAATTTTGTTTTACACATTTTTCTACATTTACTGCAAAGTTTCCATGTCTCCATCACCTTCCCATTACACCTATTCCATTCTTGATCCATATTTATCTTATCTGTTTAGGTTTGGAGATTTGCCTTGTTTTTACACAAGTTTTCAAGAACTTTTAAATATGTTTTCTCTACTTTTAAATGTTTGCGCTTTTTAGTCCAGCCAACTGAATTACCTACCAGCCTCATGACCATGTTTCCTTAATTTCACAGCCTGTCCTTCTGTGAGACGGAGTGTTACTTATGACCTATGTTTGCTCATGCTTGTATAACATTTAAATGGAAATAAGTAAATGCATGCTTCATACAAACTTACTCTGTATAACCAACTCTTCTACAATGTCACCGTGCTCCATAAAAACAAAATCTGAGTGCATAGCAACATCTCAGTTCAGCAACATTTTAAGAAAGAAATCATATTCACTACCTGTCACAGCTTGCATCAAAGACTGTCGATGTCCTAAGTTTCTAAGGGATTGCATGTACTGAGCCATTTGCAGCTCTATTTCTACAAGCAAAATAAACATATCCAAGAATGTTGAGGCCAACTGGCACAGAAAGGTGCCATGCTAATAAAGTCTGTCACCCTCCAAAACAGGGTGGTTGCTGTTAAATTGCCTACCGGGAAGAATCCCAAGATAACTTTCGAACCTTACCTGAGAACAGTTCAGGTGAGTTCCCGTAAGTACACACCAAAACTAGGCCAGGGACAGTCAACAGTAGGTACATTTTACTTCCAGGGCCAAGGACTGCTTCTAGACTCCATTTAATTAACTAGTACAGACATGGCCATTGCATGAAGACCTCTTCATGCCTGCATGACCCTGAGTTCTTCATGCCTCTTGGTACATCTTCATTAGCTTGTCATTTGCCCACCCTCCTTCTCAGAGACCAAGGTAATTCTACTAAAACCACACCAGGCACAGATTTTAGGAGAGTTTTCTCTGGCTGGACATATTAATCTTTGGTTTGTTGCAAAAGGGATTCTGAAATCTTTGTCTCAAGTTTCTTCTCCAGGACTGTTTTTATCTTTCCATAGTGTTTCTTTAGTCTTGGAAAAATAAACACTGCTCTTTCCTCAGAAAACTCTGACAGATGTGCCTTTCCACCTAAAGAAAATGAGTCTTCAGACTGACACACTTGTGTCTTTCTCATATCACAAGGAAACCCAGATTTTCATGGGGTTTGGGGGTTTTTTTCCTTTTTTCCCTGGGGCTGCCCAACCACCTTATATTTGTTGTCCTCAGTTCTTTAATCACATTTTTCTTCTTTCTCAGCTTCAAATCTCTACTTATCCCCATCTTATTCTCTTTTTTTTTTTTCCTTTTTTCACTGGGGCTGCTCTACCCCCATATATTTGTTGTTCTCAGTTCTTTAATCACATTTTTCTTCTTTCTCAGCTTCAAATCTCTACTTATCCCTATCTTATTCTCTTTTTTTTTTTTCCTTTTTTTTCTTCTGGTGTTCCTTTTTTCCCTGGGGCTGCCCAACCACCTTATATTTGTTGTCCTCAGTTCTTTAATCACATTTTTCTTCTTTCTCAGCTTCAAATCTCTACTTATCCCCATCTTATTCTCTTTTTTTTTCCCTTTTTTTTCTTCTGGTGCCACTCTTCTTTCAGTCATCTGTTTCTGCCTTTTTCCTCCTGAGTTCTCCATCATAACACATCAGTCTTTCACTTGATTTCTCCACTACCAATTAGTGCCAGCTTCTCTGCTGTGATTATAGCCACATGCAGTACGTGGTCATCTTCCTCAAAGACCTCTTCCTTCCAACTACTATTTTTATATACAGCTGTGCATTCAGATCACCTCAACTGCCTCTTCTGTTCCCTTGTGGCTTTAGCTCCCTGCCTCTAGCTGCATCTAAACTACTTGGATATTCTCTCTCCTGACTTCTGTCAGGTGACATCTCTAGACAAAAATAGATCCTATCAGGTAACACTGAAGAAGTAAATCTCCTTCTGCTCCTGCATCAAGTCTTGGTATCTCCTCTGCTATCCTTCATTCAGTGCTGCACCATTGCACATTCTTCCTCATCTCTGCCTTCAAGGAAAAATAAATTTCCCAGATGAAATGCATCCAGACTCTAAATTTTCATTAAATGCTGGCTTCCTCTGGCCACTGACTGAAAGGCAGTTATCTGCCTGAACTAAGCTCTCTTAGGTGGACAGTTCTAGTTGTGATCAAAGGCAGAAAAACTCCCCATCTTCTTCAGCTACAAGTTTAATCCACTGAAAACTACAAATTGGTCTTGCAAACACCAGGAAAAAAAAAAAGAGAGCGAGAAAGAGAAAGAATAATTACAATGCAGGGCAGGGATTCTTGTACACAAAGATTTACTAGTACTTGAAGAAAAATTGATGCCTACCTAAGTGGAAGAAAATGAAAGAAGTAGTGGGAAGAATTTCATGCCATAATCACAAATCCAGATTGAGTAATCTTAATTTTCTGAGACAAGGCTAGGTACTAACAAATGATTCCTCACGCTTGTGAAATAGGAAAAATAAGTTTACATGAACCTCATTCAGAACATAATATTCTGCAAAACTGGAAATGACAGCAGAAACATGTGGCTAAAAAGAAAATACAGTTCAAGGATTTAACAAGGATATCTTTCTGCTAATCAAAGTACAGACTCCAACCCTTGATTATTCCCATCAAAGTATGAAATAACATTAAGGGATCACACATTCTAAAATGCACTTTATTGTTTTTTCCCCTTTAAACAACACAGATTTTATAGGACAAATATTAAGGACAGAGTTCAAAGAACATGTGGATGTGTAGGAACAGAGTACCAAGCAAAGTGTGATCTCAAGTCTTTTACTATATCATAAAAATAGCACTTTGTTTTGAGAATTGGAAGCTTATCAGTCTCACTTTCAGTGCAAGTCCTTCCTGCATATCCAGGCATGCAAGAAAGGACAAGCAATGAACAGCAGGTAATCCTTGTGCCCTTAATGCGTTGGTTTATCTCCAGAACTTAAAATCCAGCAATGCTACTAAATAAACAAGGCACACTGAGACACAAACAGAAAGAGTATGCCAATTGCTTTCATGTACACAAGTAACAAGGCATCAAACTTAATTGTCAATAAGTGGGAGGATTTTCAAAGATGCAAATGGACAGTAAACGCAGAGTTCAAAAGGTATTCAGGGTTGGCCTAAGTGATCTAATTGCTACTGTAAATCTACAGTTCCTGGAAACTATGAAGTCTCCTGCACTGTTGTTGAAGATTTTGGAACATGTATCCACTATAAACACTATACTAATTACAATTAATTACATTAATTTTCACTTATAATTTACACAGAGATTCTCCTAAAATGAAACAGGCCAAGAACACATCCAAAGAAGTATTTCCTCTGCTGGGGCACAAAAGCCCTGTGATATCTGGCCTTCTGATCCTGGATCTTGCATAAAACCTATTGAAACCTTTCTGGCAGATCAGAGTTATCTGTGGCCTCTGTTACAAAGTACAATGCAGAGTCTGATCCATAGACCCTGGGAAAATAAAAAAACAAACAAACAAAAAAACACCTCAAACCAAATAAACAAACAAACAAACATACCACCACCCCTGAAACATTTTAGCTGGCTTTAAATTAGGGTAATTTTTACATTAATGATGCAGGCAAAGGTGCAAAGGTGCAGTCTCTGACCAGTGCAGCCATAAATATTTTTCAGAAAAATATATTAGAGTTAAACAAACAAGATGTATCAGAGTAAAAGTCTACAACATTAATTCCATACATGATATAAAATATATGAAGCTAAAACAAAGCAAAGCAAAGTTCCTTCTAAAACTTCAAAAATCTTCCTCCAAATTCCCAGTGTTACTTTGACTTGCTTTGAAGACTAATTCTTTGCCAGAGGTGCCGTATAATTGTTTATGTCTCATCTAACCTGAAGTGGAAGCTGAAATTCAACAAATAAATATGCAAAAATCTCCTAGAGATTTCTACTTGCTAAATATAATCCAAATGTTTATTGAGATCCTATTTAACAATTTCCCAATGAATGCCTTTCTTGCAACAGATTAAATGACAATAGGATCAGAAAGCAAACTGTACAGGGCTAGGAAACAAAGATAAGTAATTCTGTTATGAAAAATATTGGAAATGGTATGCTTAGCAGGGAAATGTGACTGACTGGCTCAGTATTCAACTACTTGCCACACATTTACATCAAGGAAAAGCATTTTTCCCACCAGTGGAAGAATTTAATTACATGGAGTAGAGGGAAAAGAAAAGAAAAGAAGATTCATCGTGAAAGTCCTCTTTCACTGCTTTAGTCAAAGTGGTTATCTTAGAATATGTCAGCTGGACAAACCAAAAATACAAAAATAAGTTTAAAGATAGTGTATCTTCACCTAGCAATCGGTAACTATGTGTTCCAGCCAGAAAAAACACTGGGAAAGCTACTGGAGGAGTTTTCCTTTGGCTCAGGGAACAGATGAGCAAGAGTTCTCCTAAGGCATTACTTACAAAGCCAAAAGCTGTTAAATTCAGCGGCGGCTAAAGCAAGTTACAACACAGTCTGCTCCAGACTGTGTGGACAGAGCCAAGCTGCAGTGTAATAACATTGAGGGGAAAAAGGGAGCAAGCAGAGAAAACATACCTTATGGTTTTATCCCAAGCCTGGATCAAGATTCATGGAGTTCTCTCAAGCCAGTCAGAATATGGATGCAGAAAAGGTTTTCTGCTTCAAAAGTGCTCACCTACAGAAGCACAGGTTCTACACTGGTATTTTCTAGTCTTTATTCAACCAATTTCTCAGTTCCCAAATAAGACAGACACTTTCTTTGGAAAACTATGCCACTTGCTGTTGTCGAGGAAGACTTTTTCAGTCCAATAAAGCACATCTTTCCTGTCATACATTCTTTCTCAATTAATAAATTTTTTTCTCTATGTCCCTTTACCATCCCAAACACTTTGATCAAACCATTCTTACAGAACTGCTTTCTCTATGCCCCATTCCGATGTGAAATCTCTCACTTCATCTGTCCTTCCACATTTCTCCATGTCCATGGTTCATTTTCCTTTATTTTCTTAGAATTTCAGTTAAACCACATAAAATGATGCATAAAGACTAGAGGGAACTTTACAAAGCCACTGAAGTGAAAAACAGGCTGGAATTCTGAATTAAGGACTGTTTTTTGGTCAGCTGTGCAATTCTAGCTCATTACATAAGAATGAGTGTAAAATCATGCTGCAGCTTCAAATAACTCCTATTTGTGTAATTTCCACTCCATTTAAGAATTAGTTGGAGCAACTGTACTGACAATTTAAGGAGGGCAGAAGAAGTTAAGGGGATCTAAAAGGTTTTGTTACAACAGCTGCAATATTATCAGAACCAGCATTGGAACCTGGTTAGTATTCTTTTCTGTGAGGGTGGTGGGGCACTGGAAGAGTTTGCTTAGAGAAGCTGTGGGTGTCCAAACCCTGGAGGTGTTCAAGGCCAGGTTGGATGGGGCCTTGAGCCACCCACTCAAGTGGAAGGTGTCCATATCTTAGGCAGGGGGGTTGGAACTAGATAACCTCTAAGGTCCCTTCCAACCCATGCCATTCTAGGATTTTATGGTCCTATAAGAACAAGAAATTACTTTTTTCTCTTCTGTTATTATTTCACCTTTCTTTAATTATTTTATTTTGCAGATGAAAGGAATAATAACATTTAAACATAATTAGGAACGCTAGTACATTTTTACAGCAGTCTCGTGTTTAACCTCTGTCTCTTTCCGTATGTGAAAGCTGCAACTACAACCAACTTTTGGAAACAAAGTACATCCAGTCCTCCCACACAGAGCTGGAACACACCAGGGTCAGCCTGCCATTTTCCTACTGAAGACAGAACTTGCAGAAAGAAGTGAGCGCTCCCTGTCATTTTCACTTAGCTTTTGCTGTTGCCAGAGCAGGAGCTCCTCCTATAAATCTAAGTATTTTTCAATCAATTTGTTTTTAGAAATGGAATTTCAGGCCAGAAAAAGCACAACATCCTGTACGTCAAGAAAATCAGAGCTGGTGAACACCTGCACTGCAACTACTTACCTGGAAATCTTGATGGGTTAATACTGTCACTGTATTTTAAAGAAGCTCTACACTGAATATTTTACTATCCTGTAAGTCTTATCATTTTACAAACCCACTCTGTATCTGAAAACTTAAGGCTCTCTGAATCAGTCCCAATCAGGGGGTGACACTAACAGTGTCTGTGGTTAGCATCTTAATATAAAGGAAATCAGAAATGTCAAAACTTGTCATAACTGCTCAATAGTATTTTCTCTCTGTACTATATATCTACTACAGCTAAAGGACTGTGACAAATTTTAACCTGACATCCTCAGAGTCAGAAAAAAATTCAGTACTACTTTTCCTTGGTGACAGTCAGACGTGGCAGGGAATACTTTCTCTAATTTCTGGGTGAACATTAGAGAAACTTTCTGCCTTCCTGTGAGGTGCACATGCATTAAAGTTTCAGTTCAAAACACACCATTTCCCTCCTGAAATTTTATTATTTTACCTTTACTTCTGTTTGTTCTTTTTGGTGATTATTAAATCAAAGAAGGGATGATTGGTTTTTAAATTAATTTGTGAAAGGACAATGAAAGATGCTGATGGCTAGAAGGATGGGAATGAGTTTCTAACAGATCAAAAGAGAGAGAGCACTAATGGGCAGATGTGTCCTGAAAGATTTTCTTAAATGCAAGCATGATGACTGTCTCAAGACTGATCCATTACAAATAGAGATCTGCCCATCATGGTACCAGGGAAGAGCTCTTACTGACTCTTGAGCAGAAAAACTCCCTCTTGAGCAGACGGAAAACAGCAGAAGCAGCCTCACTCAGTGGCCCACATTTGAGGAAAAAATAAAGTGAGCTCCATTTAGTCCTTGCCCCCTCTGCAGAGCCCCCTGTGCTCCTCTGTGCTCCCACATGAGGAGCACAAAATTCAAGTACTTGTCTCCCATCCTCCTGTCTGATGGGGATCATGGGAGTCAGAGCTTTCTCAGGAAGCCCACAGAGAGCTCATGTCCTCCAAGGGCCAAACTCTGCTACTGTGCTTGACAGAGAAGCTGTCAAGGTAAGAAATATTCACTGCACACATATTCTACATATTCTACAAACATTCTTTTGTACTACAAAGTGAAGCCCCTGAATAAAGAGCCCAGTAGAAGACATAAGATCAAGGAATTGGAAACTAACCAGTAAGTGCAACTCTATGGAATCACTAGACTGTTCTCTTCAGTCACTGAGTTGGGCTGGCATGGTTGACACAGCTTTGTGACTGTAAACAAAGCATTTCAGGCTGCCTTTCTTATTTATTTTCTTTTTTCAATGTAATTGTAACTGATCTAGTTCACCATACAACTCAAACCAATCAAACACAGATTCTTCTTGGGTTCTTTTTCATTTCTGGGGATAGGGGCTTTTTAACTTTGAGATAAAATGTTCTCTGTCAGGAGCAAAATCAGCCATCAATCCTGGCAGGCTGGACTTAAAATCCATTTTAAAAATCTCTAGGATATACATGCATTTTACTTTGAACTTCCTGCTAGATTCCATTTGCACTTACTTGAGTAAATTAGAACTTCTCTGCCTGCCTGAGGGAACCAAAAATATTAGTGCCGATTAAATATTTATTTTGTAGCAACATGAAATCTATCATGCTATAAAAAATTGTTTTGAATGATACCTCTTGAGCAAGACTGCGACTTACAGCTTTTCTTTTTACTAAGCTAAACATTCCAAAAAATAAAAATACAGCTGGTCCAAGAAAACTCTGTTTTGCTTTGGCAAAGCATCAGACAGCACCTTCTGGTTTGCCAACACAGGCAGAATCTTATCTGTGGGATGTGCTTGGATTTACTACCTATTAGCAAAACTCTTAAGAAGCACTGAAAGGTTCCAGCGTCTTTTACGTATTCTCAGTCAAATCTCATTAACTTCATGTTCTCAGTTTGCACACAAAACTATGGCAGTCTTTTCCCACCTCTTAGGGAAAAATTAATAGGAGAGTGTTAAATCTCATGTTACAAGGACTTCATTACTTTTACAAGATACGCTAAATAATTAAATGCGCTTGTCAAATAACTGATTAGAGAAGATTTTGTGCCTTGGCGTATGTTTTTACTGTCTGTTTACCTCAGCTGACAAAATAAAATCATTCACAGGGTCTCTTGCACAGCAACTGAAACCTTAAAATTGGAGAAGAGCTGTGGGACAATTCGACATAGGATGCGATTAAAGACAGAGAACTGGATTAAAGCCACAGATGGGGAAACTGAAACAATAGAACCAAAGCTTGCTCTGGGGATGGTGCTGAATAAGAATGACCTAGAAGCAAATCTAGCTAACACCATCTAGATCTCTAGCAGCTTCTAGACAGACTTTTGACCCTTAAAGTGAGCAAAAAGGCAGAGAATACATACTGCTTAGAGAGATTAGGACTAATATTATTCAGCCAACATTGACTATTCCAGTATTTTTTTTCTTATCCATGTTTTCACAGTAATATATTGGGGGGGTGAGGAGGCTTTGACTAGTGCTATCAGCAGGGTGCAGCCATCTGAAATATTCTGTAGTTAACCCATCAGTTCTGTAGATGTAAGATCCCCCAGGTTTGAAATAGATGGGCTATGTGCAAATGGGCAAAGGTCAAACAATTAAATAAGCAACCTACCCCTCCACCACATCCATAAGGCAAGGCCATTTCTGTAATGTCAAAGATGAAGACAATTTCTGACACAGTGCACATTGTCCTACCTGCCTCTCTTCTCCACAGGCAGGTCTCTGGAGCCCATTCCATCCAGTAGGACGATCCACACAGTCAAATGAAGCAGGTGTAGTCAAATGAACAGCTGTCTCTCCTGCTGATGGGAATTAATCTGTTTGGCCACCCTGGCAATTTTTCAGATGCACTCTCCTAAAGGTTACTCAAAACCAAAAAGGGTGCAGCTGCAAATCCCTTCTGGCAGCATCCAGACATATGCTGTACCAGCCTGCTGCTACCAGAGCCTCGTCCAGTCTCCCGGGGCTGCAGCACACAGCAGGATCTGCTGCCCTGGACATCACTGTGATGTTCAAGTTGGACTCTGCCGATGAGCACATACACGCAGTCTGCTATGTTTTAAATGTACTGGTCACCAAAAGCCACATTCCCATTAAGCGTGAGAGAACATTCCTGATGCTCCCGTTCTCTCACGGCAGCAGAATTTCCCTGACTCGACACTTTTGGAGAGTTCTGTAACAGTGAGCACAGCGTGCCTGACTCTCATCTGAGCAGACACTGCGAGCACAGGGTTAAGCACCAGCTACTTTTTTACACTCACTTGTGCTCCAACCTAGCATGTGGATTTAAAAAATTTAAAAACCAGTATATTTCTCTCTTGAAAGACACCAGCAAGTTACCCAGGCAAAATCATGGATTCTTGTATAGGGATTATTAAGTAAACAAAGTGCAGGAAACAAGACTGAATAGCTTTCAAACACAGTAAAACTGAGCTTTTAAAGCAAGTGCAGTTCTGAGATACAAACAATGAATTTGGGACTAGCAGTGCACTGGAGATGCGCCAAAGGAACTCCCCAGACCTCAACACAACTGCTCTTTTCTGTCATCTGGAATGCTTTTACAGCATTAATTGCCTGAACAGAAAGAAATGCCAAGGAAATCCTCAGTGATAACCAAAGTCAATTTTGCAGGCTTGTATGCCACTGTCTAGTAGAGGCACTTCTTCTGTGGTAGAAAAGACTGTTTTCCTTTACATTAAATTACTTAGCCATGAGCTTTCACATGGAAGGAAATAGCAGCAATATGATGTCTCAAATACCTTATTAATGGACAGGGCAATTTTCTTCCATGGCACTGCCTTCTCCATTCCTTTTCAGAACTGAAGTATCCATTAAGAGTGACTCACTGGTTGCAAAAACATGTGAAAAAGAGACATCCTGAAGTTTGTTTTTAAATACTCTCCACAGTCAGTATTATGGCTATCAGGAATTTGTGAAAACCATAGGCATGTAATATACTTTCAAGAGACACAGTGCAGAAGAAACTTCATGCTAAAAAATCACAACTATTATTGCATGGCAACCAAGCAAACATGTTTGATTCCTGACTAACCAAAGTCTTCTCTCCTTTCACCACAGCCATGAATCCCTAACGTACTAGCAAGGGTATTAACCATTTTTTATCTTTTTCCAGCATCTTGTCCTATTTCCTGGATGTCCATGAAAGCAAGTGGAGCCTCCACATGGAGGGACACAAACTTATTTACCTCAACCACCTTACTTTGGTTTATCAAACACAATGGTATCTCTCTTCTCTACTTTAGTTCTACTATTGTTTTAGTCCAATATTTTTTTCCAATTCATGTCTAGGCTGCCATGTGTAAACCACAAGTACGTGGTCCAGGGAGGGAGAGCAGTAGGGATGGTCAGGTACCAAGTACAAACTACCTGCTGCCAGGCTGGATATCAGGTATTCTGGGGAAAAAAAAAATTCTAATATTCCTGGGCTCACTCTTGAATTTACCCTAGATAATTTTACAGAAAAGCTTTTTCCTAGAGCCAGAATTACATGAAAACTTTCCTGAATAAGTTTTTATCCCCACATATGGCCAGAACAACTCTTAGCTGTCCTTCCTGTCATGCTGATGTGGAATTACACTAGATATTCCTGTAACAAAAGCTATGCAACCTAAGTACAGTAGGGTGACATAATTCTAAGCTCAAGTTGAAGGATTTTTCCATTTGCAAGATTTTGCACAGTAATTCCTGATTAATTCTGAATGTTGAAATTAATGAGCTTATCAAAGTAATGAGAAGGAGCCAGGGCTATTCTTGTTCACCACAGTGTTTTGTATTTCTTCTAGTACAAAATTAATTTTTTATATATTTTAATCTCTTTTCTATTAAAAGGATCCACTGCCTCTTATCCAGTAAGACAAGAATATACTTCCCTGTAGCTGAAGAGAACTAAAAGATGAGTGTCTTCCACTCTCACTATTCCATGCACATCCAAGACCAAACATACAAGTTACTGCTTTTTCAGTTTTGGAGAAAGCAGATAATTTTATCCTAAGAATTCTACATAATCTGCTAATAATGTCCCCTGCCCTTTCTACTCATAGGGATATTAAGAGTGGATATAGAAGATCCTGTGTTAATGACAATGGCATTATGGTCACTGAGTAACTGAAGAAAATTCTGAAGGGATTCAATCTTGTATCACAGAAGGTATTCAATAAGCTTTATACGATAATTATTATTTTTCACTGAACTCCATAAAAAAATGCAAACGACTAAATAAATCAGGTAAAATATCAGAAAATCATACAGAAGGATGCATTTATGGGCTGATCAGACAGAGCAGGAACTGGCTCAGTATTGGTCCGCAGGGCTGAAGCACACAATGTACAAGCTCAGCAGTGCTGAGTACCCACCACAGCCTCTCTGCAAGGATCTGCTCAAAGACTTTTCAACCTTTCACCACTGAAACAAGAGTGACCTGCTCCACCTCAGATTTTGGAAATTCTGTGGCAGCCTGTACCACATAAGAGCCTTTGTTGGTGGGGATGTGGATTTAAAAGGCCTGGAGGAACTCTTATGGTAATCTGGTCTGACTTCCTGCCTGGCACAGCCTGTAATACCTCATGCAGCAATTTCTTTACAAAGCACAAGAACTTGCAACTCTACTAGAAGATATTTCAGAAGCAGATCTAATCTTGATTTAATTACTCCAAGTGATCTACCACATTCCTTTCTAAGCATTTCCAGTGGTTAATTACACCCACGGTATCGTAATTCCAATGCGAACTCCTCTTCCTTATCTTGTCATGTTTTTGTCTGCTGGAGCCCTATCCCATCTCCCTATACTGATATTTTTAGATACTAACCACATCACACCTCAAAATTCTCTTACCTGAGATAAATAGTTTGCCTGCTTGGCAAACCAAAACAGGGATTCCTGAGTCAACTGGGCAGCATCTGCAGTGGTGTATTAGAGATAGCTTTTGACTAAAGAGACTGAAAGAGAAAACTCAATTCAAATGCGAGGGGAAGGCACCAAACATCTTTAACAAGCTTTTCCAGCTTCTGCAGCACCCATTTGTGTGACCTGGAAATTTGGGATGAACAGCACTGCGACTTGCATAGCTTCTCTTTCAACTTAACTGATAAATTCTCACTCAAACTGGATCAGTAGTTACTAAACACTACAGTTAACTTAGAAAGAAAAAAATGGCTGATGGCAGGTGGTTTTCTACTGCCCATACGTCAAATCACATAAAAATGACCTGGTAGTTCTGCAGGCACTGCCAAGGCAGAAATCCAGGAGTGAGCAATGTATACCTTAAAATACTTCCAGCTGTGACTCGGGTAAACAAAATAAGTAATTTTCCACTACTGCTGTCATGCTATATTACTCAGGCATATTACTTAGGGATTTGTATTACTGTAGCATTCAGAGGCTGCACATAAGGCTCCCTTGTGTTAGGTGATCACCTACAGACACAGCAAGTTTAATTTGTTTCTGCAACGTTTGCCCAGTGCTTGTATGGCTGAATCCTGGTAAAGAGACAGAAGGAGGACTTGTGTTCTTCCTGGATCACGGATGCTGATGAGATCAGGGTACAAAGAGTGCACAGAACTAGAATTTCTTCTGGCATTTACTAAATCCCTGCACTACCCATGTGGTTCTCAACACTTTATAAAGTTCCTTAGCTTCATTAGCCCTGTTTCAGAAGGGTTTTCAGTCCTTCTCACTGATTGGGTGAAAAACAGCAGCGTCTTGCTGTCTCAGAGATGTATTACATAAGCACACACCTTTGTAGCTGCAAATAGATGCACATACTCTCCATGTACCAATACAAAGTAAGAATTGCAAAGACAGTCTGCTATTAACGCCATCACTTGTTATGACACCTCATTACTTTTTCACAACATTACTGTTTTTTCCATTAATACTTCACATTTCTACTCACCTGTGGTTCCTAGCAGTTTATATTTTGCATAGCTTAAATGCCTTTTTTTTTTTAAGCCTTCCTCTTCCCTATTCCAAGAATGCCCCTCTGCAAACCAGGAACACAGTTTATGCAGACATATCAACTTTTACTGATGTTAACAGCTTTTAAAAAAAATTTCTTATGAACACTCTTCCATTTGGAAGTCATTTGACTTAAATAGGTGTATGAAATCCAGCTAACAACTCTGCAAAATTTTACTTGAACTACTGATGCAAAAAACCAAACCAGGCAAATACAGGAGGAAAAGAAAACAATAACCAACAACACTTCCCTTCCTTGGAATCCTAAGAATGACTATTATAATTGAAATATTAATTATGACAGCAGAATTATCTATTTTTGTAATGCTCTGAACAGGTTCATACTTCAGCTGCCTGTCAGAACAACTTGCTACTGTACACCAGGCTTTGTTATTCGTCATAGATGCTTCATTTTCTAGGTGACACACCACATGAATGTCAGCATCCTCACTAGCAATGGAAGAAATGGAAAGATAAAACCACTTTTTAACATCCATTGCAGCTGGTAGTGTACTGAAAGACCTTCTTCTGTCTTTTGCCCAACTAGCAGATGACACAGAGTCCATTTTCAGAAGACAGCTGAATTATGGTATATAAGGGGAAATATTCACTCCTAGAAGAGTTCACCCCTCCTATATTTATTTAACTATGTAACTCATAAAGTCCCACCATCACATCTCAAAAACTAAAAATCTGTGACCAAGCTACTTTTTTTTCAGCACATTCTCTAATGTTTCATTTTCTAACGGAAAGAAAATGAAGATTTTCATTGACTGTGTAGTGAAAACTACAACATTCTGCTGACAAATAATTACCTGTAAATTCCTTACAAGCAAAAAAAATGCTTCCAAATCTATGAAGGCATCTTATTCTGATTAAAGACCAAACAGTGGTTCCGCAACAACAACAAAGTTAAATGTTGTTAGACTCATTCCACAATACTGTACTCTTTCTTTTTTGTGCTTTGACATACTGACCCAAACTGGGATCTACTAGTAAAATTCTGAAATCTACTGGTCCAGGATCTAGCCTAAAATGCTGAGTATATTTGTTAAAGTTATCTCAAATTAACTTGAATATCTTATTGAGTAGAATAAAAAAAACCAAACTCTTACCTTATTAGAGCTTCATTTTCTGTTCTTTCACTGAAAAGAGTAAAGAAATCTGTATTAAAGATCCATTTGGTAAAAAGAACCTTCTGAAGTAATTATTTTAGTTTCACTTCAATTAACACCAAAACTAAAAGGTTCTTTTTACATAACTGTAGTAAGTCTCTGTTATTTTGCAGGGTTAATCATTCTCAACACTCTGGAGTGGAGGCCTTTATTTATTTGACATCTTAATTAGCTGTTCTGAACAAACATTTCAAATGCTCTGGGAATATCAATGCAACAACTGATCTCATCAATTCACCACCTAAACTACAGGCTGATTAGACACATTCAGTAGGTTTATTTTCACTTCAAGCTGTATCTCATGAAGAGCATTTGTGTTTGTGTTGCCATTACATTCATTGGACATTTGGTATTTTCTATTATAAGATGGGTTTTCATTGCAGTATGCCCATTTAAAGAGTTTCTCAGCCTCGAAGTTTTTTTTTAAAGTAGCTATTTTCTGCTCAAACCCCAAACAGGTAGGATCAGTGGCAGTTTAGAAGAATGAAAGCATCGAGCCATTTCAATAAACACCCACTTCAACTCAGCTGCTCTGTATGACACCTTTGTCAACAATTTACCAACACACATCACAAAATCAAAAAATGAAAGAGCTTTAAGAGTAGTCTAGGAAAGTTCAGGCATAACTCAGAACAATCAATTAATAGTGAGGCATGCAAAAATATCAATTAACCTTTTATTTCTTTGTGAGTTTTTTTTCAGTCCTTTACAACCAGGGAGAACTATCTGCAAGCATCAACATTATAACTGGGAATTGGATTCTGGTAACTCTGAAGTAAATGGGTATTTTTTGTCACCAATGCAGGCAAGAATAAAATCACACTTTTTCTTATTTCATTTTCTAAATTAGCATAACATACAGTATGAAATAGAAAACAAAAAGCCAAGTCTAATAAAATCTGACAATTATTAGCAGTATTTGTTGAAAGGCAGAGAAAATCATGCTGAGTCACAGGCAAAGCATCTCAACCTCTAGCACTTTCTGTACACTTCATTAGCCATCAGTCAGTATGGTTAGAGATTTACAGATGAAGAGAAAACAAGGAGAGACCTTGTTCATCTTTGCCAAGGACAAATTCGAAGCTTGGCCTCAAAGCTCGCAATCAATGCAATGGTTGAAGAGATGAGTTCTTTGCTCTACAGTGAAAATACTGCGATTTGGGGGGCAGCAGGGTTCAAACAGGGTCTTCTAGGAATGAATCTGTCAATCTGAGGGAAACAAAGCTTAAGAGATTAGTAGGAGTGCCTCTTGCCTTCACTTAAGGTATGGTCACCTGATATTTTTGAGAGACCTATAAAATGAGACTATTTCACACATGGAACAGGTAAACTTAAAGAGAGACATTCCTGGAGCGCAGTAAATCACTGGATTAACCACCCATTTTGAGAAAAGCCATGAGATCCAATTTTTATGAGTCAGCTCATGAGAGCTGACATTTACAAAGTCTGATTTCCCACAACAGAGTACCTTCACCTTTAAAGGAAAAAGAATAAGGTCACTTAATTACTTAGTCAAACATAAAATCCTCATAGGTTTAATTTTTCTACGGCTCCCCCTGATAATCAACTATTAAAAACATCCATCAGTACCAGATCAGTTCACATTTACCTGTCTAGCTTCAGGTGTGGGTCACCCAAAAAAGGTAATTTGCATGCAGAAATCAAGGGACAAAACCAGTAAGTATTTTATCACTGGATGCTATGCAGGGTTTCAATAGGATTGAGTGGGATTTATTACAGCACGAGCCAAATCCTTCTTACTTTTCTCATGCAAAACAGCCATTGAAGCTAGCCAGAGTGCAACTGAGGACATCCTGCATCCCTGATTCTCTATTACTCACCTGTCACAAACTACTGCACTCCACAGCACCAAGTTTCTGGGAACAGAATGGTTCTTTCTGGGAAGGGATAAGACTACCTTACAGGATAGCCTGTTTTAAATATAAAGCAGGTACAGAAGCAAGTCTGAAGAAGACTAAAAGTCATCTTGGACTTGTGACAAGATCCACAGTTTTAAAGCAAAGTATTTCTATGCTAGAAACACTCACAGTGCAAGCTGCTTTGAAGCATATTTAACGCATCCTACATACTTTTAAAAGAAGAATGAAAGCTTAATTTGGCAGAGTTTATGACTCCCAGAAAAAAAAAAAAAAAACCCACAAAAAAACCCCTAGCATACTTAAAAAAACAATTTGCATAAGTTTTCCTTATCTGATCTAGCTGTTGATAACAGGACAAGCTGTAATGAGGGCCATGAGCATCTCCTACCACAGGTTCTCATGGGCCCTGCTGCCTGTCTAGCCCAATGGTCTCAGCAGACATTTCTTCAAGAGGACCAATTACTATCTCCATCAGGTAGCAGGAAGCTTCTAGCCTCAGAAGATCTGGCTTTTATCCAAGTGGAGATAACCTGCCCTCCAGCGTGTCCAAAACAACACTAGATAAGTGAGGTTAAAGCATTCAATGGTCCCTGCAGAAGACTTACCAGGTTTCCTGACTTATCTGCCTTGGACACCTTGGCAAAGAATTTAAAATTAAAATATATCTCCTGTTAACTGCTTGCACTGCCTTCAAGCTTAATGCCTACTGCTTAGATGGAGGGGGAGAGCGCTACAGGGGAAAAAAAAAAGTAAAAAAGTGAGGACATTTACATTGCAATATTCAGATGTGTCATCTTGCTAAGCATATGCCTCTTTACAGTAAAAACTATACTTGCTGCCAGTCACCAAATGTGTTACCTTTGGACAGACTCTAGGAGGATTCTACCAGACTGCCTCAAAGGCACATCAGTACCATTAAGTTAAACTAAGTAGACAAGTGTCCACACTCAGTGACAAGAGGCTCTGTAAATTCATCAGGGTATTTACAATTATCCTTTCAATCCCAGTATTAAAAAAAAAAAGAAGAAGAAAAAATTTACAAATATTTTTTCAAGTTCCATGTTTTTCAGAACAATGTAAGAACACTCTCAGTTTTACAAATACTATAATTAACACTAAAAAGACCTACTGAGGTTATTAAAACAATGCACCTAGAGATTGTTAAAACAATGTACATTGCTACTGAAGCTGTTCATTATTTTTCTTAAGGAAGATTCACCACTGACTTGTTGAACTACAGGAAACCAATACTACTAAAATGATCAGACAGCAGAATAGACATAGATGAAAATTTCCTACTTTAACACACAGAAAATCCCTGACTGTATGGAGTTGTACAAGTAAAAATGTTCCTTTTTGTTTCAGTCATATTATTTCACCTTTTTAGTTGTATGCTGCTTAGCAGAAACTGAAAAACTGAACATAACTTGTCGTTAACTAAAATATGGGTTTGATCCCAAAAAGGAATGCACACAATTAGCTATAACAACCTACTTCCATATAATCCAACACTTATCCAGTACACAGTAGGAGAAGAGACATCCAGGTGCTCTTCAGAAAATTTAGATATAAAGCACATATTCTGCCTAAGTCTTCAAACAGATATCAGATTAGGGATGATAGCAGTACTTCTTATACTTTTCTTCTTATCCATCAAATCCTATTCATCCTATTAAAACTTACTTTCAGGCTCCTCACACCCATCACACACATCTTCATTTAGGAAAAAAAAAAACAAAGTTACCAAAAGATGGACATCTATTCAGTCCTCCAGACAGATTCACCCCAGAATTTATTTCAGTTTACTGTTTTAGTCCCTCCAGGATGCTCTGGTGTTCAGAAATCCACAAAGAGACAGACTAAACAAACTAACTACAACTTCCTTTTTCACAAAAGATCCCAGAAAGCCACCCAGGCCTGGAAAAGCCAGAGAGTTCTCATTCCATCAGAGCCAAGGAAGGAAAAAGAAAGGAGTGGGGGATGAGAAATCCTGACCAGGAGATAAATTCATTCTTAA
Organism: Passer montanus; assembly: GCF_014805655.1. NCBI lineage: Eukaryota > Metazoa > Chordata > Aves > Passeriformes > Passeridae > Passer > Passer montanus. The sequence continues at coordinate 6,142,944 of NW_024356505.1, read as the reverse complement.
AGCTGCTCCAGTGAGTTTGGCTCTCAGTTCTTCTGTTTAGCAGCTCCCAGTCAGAATTAAAAGCATGTCAGTGGAGGTGGAGTAAAAAAGAACAAAAACATAGGGGAAAGAAAAGGACAGCAGGGAAAAATCTCACTGACCTCCCTCAGCAAAGCTCTTCCTCAAGATGCAAGGAACTCTGCTGGCACAGAAAGTTAATTTAATTCTTCCTGCCCCACCAGTCTTGACTCAAGGCCATTTGATTTCACAGTTCCAGTATCTGCAGTAGTTAACAAGTCGTGCCATGCACTCTGCAGAGTGAAAAGCCATGACTGCAGCATGCCAAAGTCTAATCTGTGACAGGCATTCCTAGTTCTGGAACTCTACACAGTGCGCCTTGGATTGCTTGGTGCTGCGAGGCACTGAGCGAGCACAGTCTGAACCCTGGGACCCAGGGATGCATCCTGAGAATGTTTACCACCACTGCAATGCTAATCACAATCAGCATGCAGGTATAGGCTCTCTGCAGGATAAAAGGGCAGAAGAAAGCCTGTGTTTAGGTTGGACAGCAAGAACAAGATCATAGCTGGGAGGCAAAAAACTCATAAAATAGTTCCACTTAAAGCATACATTCAGATTAAAAATTAACCACTGTTGCCAAAAAACTGCACGTAACTCCACCTACAGCTATACCTGCCTGTATAGGGACTGCCAAACGCAAATGGAATATGTGCTCTGCTGCCCCACCAGCACGACCAGCCAAGAGGCACCATCTCACATCTGTCCTGCTCCCCAAAAAAGTGCTCAAGAAAGAGTCACTATTTATTACTGCTCTTGATGACTGGCTGTCATAGAAATCAAGGACTTCAGTGATTTTTTTGGAAGCTGGTCGTCCTCCTGGGTATAAGTCATAAATATCAGCCAGGTAGCTTGTCCCAACTGCTTAGAGATGGCATAATGTGGAAAGAAAAATAACCATTGCTACTGCTGTATGTTTGTTCAGACCATACCAAAGAGCTCAAAGCTGCTTTACAGAAAATGCTACAAAAATGCTGTCCAGAAGCTATTATCCTCTCCAGTAAATTATTAGTCCACAGACAGTAATGTCTGCAGTCCTGTTTTGCCAACATTTCCATTGCAATTCTCTGCTTTAATGAAGAATTAACATGATTAAATACACTTTGGCTAGTAGACCTTCAAGTTCTATTACAGTATATTGTATTTACATTAGAAATGTTAATGTCGCAATTCTTCTTGACTTTGAAAAGCACAACGATAAATTAATTTACCTTTAAAATAAAAACTGTACCAAAAATAGTTGTTTAAAATCTTCAGACTTATTCTACTACTCTTTATAGAAAAAGTACATTGCTTCTGTCATTAAAAAGAAAAGCTAATGCATTTTTGTAAGGTAAGAATTAATTGAATTCAAGAGAACTAAGCAGATCCCAGAAAAGGGCAGCTATTTTCTCTGTACATAACATAATCAGATGCCCTAAATCCAGTTATTTTCTTCCTCTAAAAGATATTTAAGGATGTCATCTCCATAGGGCCTGGCCCTGTGCCACAGAAAGCAGAATACACTGTAGCTGATAGGAAACCCTGCATTCCACTTAGGCCTGAAAACCTTGAGTAGGACCAATGACTCAAGCATGAAAACCATCAGGATGTTGAAAACAAGCCTTCAAACATATATTTTAATTATTAAACTTAAAAACTTTAAAAAGCCAACCAGCTGATAGTCAAATCTAAGGGGAACCTTCAAGCTTTATATGTAATGTATGACGATGGTGTTATGGGAAGTTTTGGGAATTCAGGGGTATTCATCCCATGTGTGTTTAACCATATACTGCAACTATTGGTGGTGATCACCGCTTCTGAGATTGATGGTACAAACAGCACCCTGGAATCTTCTCCCCTCCCCTGCCAACTTACTGAAGAGGAACCAAGGGAGCAGATAAGCTGAGACAGCCAAAACAAGGTTTCTTCAGCCATTCAATCATCCTTAGACTCGGACTGCTTTACAGCAGATGCCTGATTTTAATCATTGTCCATATGTCTGAGTAAGCATAAAGAATGCACTGCAGAGACAAGACTTGGACCTTCATGCTTTTTCTTAGAAAGCCTATACTTTACTGCTTGTAATCACCCCACTGACAAGTGAATGATTATGATTTTCTTAATTGTCCTGGGTTTATCTTCCGTGAGATGGTCAAATTAAATAAGCTAGTATCTTGAAGGACAAATGTTCAGTAAGTATTGCTGCAGAATATCCCCAGCCAGTAAAGTTCATTATTGAGTCCTAGAAAAAACATGACAGACTTTGTTATGTTATCTTTTCCAAGGTGTCACTACCAACCCAACACATCCTAGAACTTAATAAAGCCTGGCAGCCTCCAACTCATGATACATCCAGAACACGTAATTTTTTCCCTGAACTGCTTTTTCTAATAACTGGTGCTGTTCTGCTCTTCTTGGGATGGTGGATGACAACCATCACACCTGCACGCTGGAATGCAGCTGTCAGGGTAATTCCATCCAAAATTAAGGCAAGTTCCATGAAAGCAAATGTTTAATACACGCATTTAATGGCAGAAAAATATGGTGAACTGGTCTGCAGCACACTAACTGCTTTGAGTTTAGGATCTTTTTTTTGGTTACATTTATTTCTTCTACTTTTTCCTACCTGTATGGCATGTGTCCTGCCTTAAGTCCTATGTATAGTATGTCTCCCAGTAAATTGTCCCAATGCAGTTCAGAACTGTGGCACAGGCTGCATGATTTGAGCAAGAAATGGCCTTAAGCTCTGCATACTGCATATTGAGAGCTATGAACAGTACCCAAAGAATAAATAAAATGGAAATCTGACATTTGAAAGTCAGTGAACGCAAGCTTAAAGAGAAGAGTTATTTCTTCTTATTTATGTGACTCCATAAAGATTTGAAGGTGTATTGTACAACAATGTTGTACAACGATCAGGCCCACAGTTCTGCTGGGAACTATTTTTCAAATGTCAGTTTTGGTTGCCAATATAAGAAATATGCAATGAAACAGAAACAGGTATTTCTAAAAAAGGGCTTTAGCAAATGTCTCCCTGTGCCCAGTATATAGAGCAAACATAAATCTTCACTTAAACTGAGTTATGTTTCATTAGTGTCTGCAGCTGCCTGACTTCATCTTCTGTGGAGAGGTGGTGGAAAACATTGGTAGTGACAACGACATCATTTGCCAGTGATAACCAACTATGAATAAATTCAAAATCTTGTTGAATCAAGGTTTTCTGGCTAAGCTAACAGGATAAAAAGCCTTAAGAAACTATATTTGCTTTTGCTTTATTTTCTGGAGCTAAGGTCAAGTATGCTGAAGCTTCAGAAGGGTTTTTTTTGAAAGGTGGAATAGGGCTAAACTCCAATTAAGAGACAAACTGACTAAGATATTTGTTTAGGAGCTATGTGGTAATGTACCAAACCCAATCCATTGGAACTGCCTTTTGTGTTTATTTCTACCAAAGAAACACAGAACAAAAAAAAAACAAACCAAACCAAAAAAAAAATCTATCAAGGTATTCAGATTCAAAACTGGATTCATGCACACTGAAAACTTTGGAATGCACAAGGAGCAGACAAGGGCAAAGTAGTATTTCCCTCACTTTGGATGCTCCATAAAAAAGGCTTCATTTACACTTCTGTATTTTTAGAAAGATTGTGGTATTTTCTTGTTTCTTCCAGTATATCACAGATAATACTCAGCTGCTGGGTTTATGAGGTACTTGCAATTGTAACTCAACAGACAAATCCTTTGTTATAAAGAGAGAACAAATAATGGGGATTTACAAAGCTGTAATTATACCGAGACGGTTTATGCGTAAGGATGTATTAAAAGAAATACTATACACAAAATAACTTTTTTTAAAAGAAATCCTCTGAGCATTACCACTGCTTACAAGGGGTTTTTTACCATAAAAGGGATTTTAAATGCATGTCATGCTAAAGGATGCCCGCAGACTCTGCCAAGCTCCCCGATGCAGGCTGAAGCTGGTAGCCTATACCTGTTTTATGGTTAGCAAATGATGATGAACAAGCAGAGCAAACCCTTGAGCCTGAAACAAGCCACACTAAAGGCAGATGATGCACTCCAGCAAGCAGCCAAAGCACGTCAGCTGCTGCAAGCCTTGGCAGCGAGCGGGGAGCAGAGCCAGAGGTGGAGCGTGCCGTGCCCAGCACTGGTGGGTGCGCGACCGGCAGGAGCAGAGCCGCGGAGCGAGGAGCCCACCCCGGCTACAGGTCAGGATCCTGCAAGGACACCAGCACCAGTGACAACACACCCACTAAATAACACACACCAAGGACAGAAACCATAGTCCTGCCTTTGCTCTGGTCCATCTGGTCATAAAGGCTCTTGGACACACAGGAGCAGGATGCTGTAAAGCATTGGGGATGCAGCCAGTATTTTGGATCTCCTGTTTCACCAGCAGCTTCCCGAGGACAGGTGCTCCCAATACACCAGAGACCTGTGGCTGGTTGCACAGCATTCCCCAGGGGACCCACTCCAGCTACAGCTGTGCCCTGAGGATGCTTTGAAGCTGGCTGCCAGCCAGCTTGTCCCAACAGTAAGAAAACACAAAAGCAAAGATGACTTCAAACATGCCACTGTCTGCATTAAAGATGATAGGTTTCACTTCAGTATATTCCATGAGCAGAATGTAGCTGAGAAGTTATTTTACTATATGATGCAATTTTTTTTATTTAGTAATGGTCACCACAGTTCCTACTCTTGTTAAGTCACAATGATTTCTGTATCTCCTCACATGGAGCTAGGAATAACAAAGTCAAAATATTTTGTATAAATTTATTCTGAGATTGTTTTGACCTTACTAGCTTATTGGTAAACTAAAATGGGAGAATCTGACAGTTATTCAAGAAAATACAGTAAATAAAATTGTAATTACTTTCCCAAACTTCTTCCCTAAAATCAGTGATTCATTTTCCTAGTTTAGATTTTCTTAATAGCTGATTATTGGTATCAGTAACACGCAATTCTGGTTTTTTAAGGTTACACCTGAACACATTGGAACAGTTGCTAGTGCAATGTATGACCAAAAAAAAATCCACTACTTTATTATTAATTGCTTTTCTGGAGACAGGCATTAATTAGATGGTCAAGGGAATTCCAGATCCATGCAAAAGACGCCAGTTGCACTAGTAATATGTTTCCCAATTATAACCTTTTTTTTCAATATACTAATTACAATCTTTTGACTTCTGGCATGGATCCCTGAACCACTCAGGGCTGCAGGAAGGCAGTGGGACAGGAATGCACAGGGAGAAATAAAGTCATAGGAGGCAGCTGGAGCAAACCCAAGGCACAAGGGAGCTGAGTGGTCCCAATCTGACTGGAGGGAGGAGCAGGCAGCATCACCTCTACTATCCTCCCACAGCAGCATCAAGCTGGTGGTCACAGGAGGTGCCCAAAGCCTGCTGCAGAGGAAAGGGAAAGGAAAACAGGGGACAGAGGCAGAGGTTCATTGTCTTCCAGCCTGATCCCACTGATGCATGATTCCATGTCTATAGGCAATATTAAGACACTAAACATTCTACTTTCTCTCTTTTCCATTTCATTCAGAAAATGTTTTCGTAATTGTTTACTTTCTTGTTTAAAAGGAAGGAGTTTGAGAAGTGTTTGAACAATGCTTTCAGGCACATGGTGTGATTCTTGGACCTGTCCTGTACAGGGCAAGGAGCTGGACTCCATGATCCTTGTCCAGCTCCATGGTCCCTTCCAGTCAGGATATTCTGTGATTCTATGACAAAGCAAGTAAATTTAACAGCTAAGCTACAATGGATTAGAAAGCCATATTTTCAATTTTGCAAACCAGAAGAGCTTTTGCTACATACAATATTTCAACTTTGGTGTTTGACCCTAAAATTAAACCAAAAAACAATCTGTGTTTTTTGTATTGGGATCAGTCATATGGACTACGTAATGGAAAAGCTCTATAATTTATCTGAATCATTATTTTATTTTGTTCTCTCATTGTTGCAATTGTTCATTGTTAATTAGATCCAGCCACAACAACTCATTGTGCAAAAGACATACTCTGTTTTAATCAAAATCTTGGACAGCATTTTGGATGGCATCTTTAAAAACTTGGACAGAACACTCTGTGGTTTCCTCACCGATAAAGAATCAAAATTATTAACTATAAACACATCTTCCACTGGATGCTGACACTTACTATCAGATTATTTGATGAGCAGCTCCTTGTTTCATGGAACTATTCTATATTTCCTTCTATTTTGTACCTGCTTTCTTCATTCAGAACAGTAATGAATGGAAAACCTGACCCATAGGACATATCCATGGTGAACTCTTAAATAATTTTTCCATTTCCATTTTTTGCTGTGATGAAAATGATGCCGTAAACACAAAATATGACTGTGACAGTCTCATCCATCTGAAATCAGATCTTCTTATCTATAACATTCAAATTATTTTCCTGACTGTTTTAGCAGTTAAGAGAATTGGCCAGCATTTGGGAATGCAACACACCAACAAGCTCATTCTTATGGACTGTCTTCATATACAGGTATTTTGGAGACAATGTGCTGGTTCAGATTATCCTCAGAGGTAGCTACTGGTGACAAAAATCTGAGCAATGTTTCCTTGGCAGAAATAAACACAGGACACCACTTTTATCTATCAATAAATAAATTGTCATTCGATGAAACTTGATTTTGATGCTGCTGTTTTAAGAATCTTTGTTAGGTCTTACATTTTGTTCCGTAAGATTTAGCTTTTTCTTTTCTGTCAGGCTGCTTAGCAACTTCCTGTTAGAGAGAGTCCAGAGGAGGCCATGAAGACGATAAGAGGGCTGGAAAACCTCTCTGATGAAGACAGGCTGAGAGAGTTGAGGTTGTTCAGGCTGAAGAAGAGAAGGCTCTGGGAGCACCTTCCAGCACCTAACGGGAGCCTACAAGAGAGCTGGAGAGGGACTTTTTACAAGGACAGGATAAGGCAGAATGGCTTTAAACTGAAACAGAGTGGGCTTAGGTAAGATATTAGGAGGAAATTCTTTACTGTGAGGAGGGGGAGGCACTGGAAGTGGTTTTTCAGAGAAGTTCTGGATGCCCTAACCCTGGACATATTCAACGCAAGGCTGGATAAGGCTTTGAGCAACCTGATCAAGTGGAAGGCATCTCTGCCCATGGCAGGCCCCTTCCAACCCAAACCATTCTAGGATTCTGTGATTCCAGAAATAACCACAAAATCAGTGTTGTAAGTGCTGTAAACAGAAAATGACAGGGGATTCTGTAGTGCAGCATACAAAACAGTGGAACGTAACACACTGTCTAGCCATTAGTTGTGCCTGCTTTCCTTCCTCTTGCATTAATACAGGCAATAATAACACAATTGTTTTATAATAAATGGCATTATATAATAAATTACACTATCATCATATTGTATCATGTAAATACAGATAGATGTAAAAATCTGATTGATTTTAATCTTCTAACTTTTTCAAACCATTTAAAGATTTCAAATCTAATTTCTTGTTAAATCTAGTAGGTTCAGTTTGCACATACGAGTGGTGATTTTGGATGCCTGGGCACTTTTCTGAAATGTCTTTAATGGAATCTTGTTTCCAGTAAGAACTGAATACCATCTTTCAGATGTTTTGGGTTACGCACTCTAAAATGGCCTTACGCCAAATTATGAGTCACTTTTGAAAATTTAAGATCCTGTGTCTAGTATCAAAACCCAGCAAAAAATAAATTCCTTAACTATTATCAGAGTAGCACCATAACTTGGAGAAAATTAAAGATCATTTTGGCTAGTATTCTTTCCTAAAGCAAAGCAGAACAAAACACAATAGTCAAGGTTTTCAACTGGCCAGTTAAAAGCAAACAAATAAACACAAAAATTACCTCTTTCTTAAATGGAGGAAAAAATATTGTAGCTTGCTCACAAATTAAACAACTTCTGCCTGTGTTTCAGAAGAAAAATCATAATAACAATAGCAAAAGTTGGTCTCCTTTTCTGATATAGTACATAATGCTACATCAGCCCATTTCATGTACTGTGCCTCTAAAAATTTAAACTAAACATATCATATTTTTACCACTAAATATAAATGCTAAGGATCAAAATTCCCCAAAATTTACCTGGTAAAATTAGCATAAGTAGCAGTTTGCCTGTACAACACTTGAAGAATTGACATTCTGTAACTCTTAAAATTCTGCTTTGCCCTAAGAAGAGACACTAAAAAGCGGAGACTGGTGAAACAGTAGCCTGCTTCCTTGTCAGACAACTTTTATATCCGTAATTCCAAGCAAGTTCTGCAAAGTGACTGACAGACAGAGAGTTTCAGGGGAAAAAAAAAATCAACATAGCTGAAATTGTGTTGGTTGAATGCTACAGCACAGCAGACAGCAGTTCTATATGCCAGCACAGCAGGAAAAAAACTCAATTGCTTTTAATAGACATGCATTTAGTGCAACTACTATAATCTGGAGTGACATTTCCCCCTGTCTATTATGTAAGCTGAAAGCTAAACTTGTGCTTTTATATAGTGTATTGCCTATCTTCAACACATTGCCTTATCAGCTTTCTCTCAGTTTTTAAGGTGTTTTAGTAGCAAAGAAGGGGGGACTTATCACATCTTTGAGACTCCTTCTTAATATCCTATTTTCTTCCATTCTGTGCTCATGTTGTCACACAGACAGGCTTCAATAGGAACTGTTCTTTGTTCAGTTAGGACAGTTCATATTCTATGTCTAGAAACCTCTCTGAGAAATTTAACTCTTCTTTAAAAGGTAAAGAAAAATCCAGAAAATTAAAAAAAAAGAAGAAATCAAAAGACAAAAAAAATAAGATGGAATTTAAATTCTCAAGGGCAGTCCATCAATTTTACCAGCATCATTCTCTAACACCTCTCTTTCAAACTTTCAGGGAAAGATGAGAAAAAGCAAGGAAATGGGTAGTTAGAGACATCACCATTTTTATATCCCAGGCATCTTCCAGAATGTGTGAACGTCTACCTTTGCAACAGCACTTATCCCTGACAAGATTTTCAAAATGGCACTCGGCAGCAGCCTTAGAGGGACCAGAACTTCCCACAGAAAGAGCAAAACAGATAATGACAGACTTGCTCTGCTAAAACAGGAGTTTATGACTCCAAGATACTTAAATTAATAATTCATTTCCAATCTTTCTGTCCATCTATCTACTGCTGCTCACCTCTGTGCTGCCCCTGGAAAAAGCTGATAACTTAATCAGTAACCCTTTCAAGATAAGCAGCTCGGATAGACTGACTTGTCTTTAATGTATTTTGATAGACAAATAAAGCTGTCTAAGTGCCAAGGAGTCTGCATATTTAAGATTCAGTTCTCAAAGAAGCAAGTGATTAAAATCTAGTGATTTTGCAAGACAAGTTCATAAGGGCTATAAATACAACACATAGCATCAAAAGGCCTCACCAGCCAGACATCTGAATACCAGAAGGAGACACAAGGCATAAAAGAAATCAAACCTTCAAAAACAGCGTACCAAATTGATTAGGCAACACTGGAAGAATGAGTCTTACAGGAGCCACTTTATTGTGTGTATGTGCCAAACATGTTTATGATTTCTCTTGAAAGACCTATCTTGCATTATCCTGGTAGTACTTCAGGAGTTCGTGTCCCACATGCCTTCCCTGTGTATCCCACAATAAACAACACTGCCTTCATTAGAAGAATGTCCCTTCCAGGTACATATCACCTCCAGAAATGGTACAAAGGTACTAAAAACATCCTACCCCGATGCTTTCAGAGCTGCATAACGAGCAGGAATCTCTGACTTTCCCAACCTGAAGCAGGAGCATTCAGCCTATATGCACAGACATCACTGCAGAGTTTGTTGGACTACCTGTGGGAGCAAGAGAGGTGCTGAGCACTCACCCAGCACTAGAGACCATGATGCAGTCTGTAAATCTCCCCCTCTCACTCAGAACTGCAGGTCTGCTGAGCCATGCCACTGATGCTACCTCATGCATCTGACAGAAAGCCTCTTCCATTGAAGCCTTCTTTCGGGAGCACGAGGGGGATGCAAGGCAGCAGCAGGCACAGCACCAGCTCATGGAGCACATGTGGTGCCATGGCCAGGAGGTACCACTACCCAGCTCTCCCCTGACACAAAACCCTCCCATAGACAGAGCAGAGCTCATGAGGACCCCTATGAGCCATCCTTACACAGGATCAGGAAAAAAAAATTGAAAAAGCTTTACAAGAGGACAGAAGTCTATGAAACTGTTAAGAGATTCACTAAGAAACATCAAGATGCTCATGCAGGGAGCAGTGACTGGAATTTCAAATATGAAATATACCATCTCCCTACACCAGAAAATGCTCTTTGTTTTCTATCGAAATTTAGTACAAGGGCTGAGACTTCCATGCCCACTAGCTGGAGAGGGCTGTGAAACCAGCAATGGCCCATGATCCACCCTTTTTCAGAAAACAGATGCTGAGTGAGACAAGCAATGGGAAAAAACAACCTTAAGTTCAGCACAAAGGGATTTTTTTCATTACAGCACAAAAACCACATGGCAAGGGCATATTTCTGTTTAGCTTTCTTTGTGTTTGTTTTTCTTTTATATCAGGTGTTGAGCTGGTGAGGCTGACAGTCATCTTCATTTTCCTGGCAGACCCCAGCTGCAGGTAAGATCTTTACATCACAACAGTGCTGCTAACATTTTCCCTCTAATTATTTTTGCTCAGTATTCTATTCTGCAGATCCAAAAGGACGGAAGAGCTTCAAACACCTGGAAGAGGTGCCTCCTCCTAAAGAGAAGTATCCAGAAAAACTGCAATTCAGAATTAATAAAGCCTCATGTCTTTTCTACAGAGGTTTTTAGAATCCTATATGCAAAGGAGTTTTTCATTTATCTGGCAGCAGAAAGGGAAGGGTTTTCTACCAGATGATTTTGAAATTCTTGGTCAAAGGTTAACTTGGTTTTTAACTTCAAAGTACAGAAAACCAGGGAGGTTGAAAGAATACAGTAAAACTTCAGAGGGATATTTCCAACCTGAAACCAGGCTATGAAGGCAAGTAAAGCTGCCTTCTGTGCTACACCTTTCCTTGCTCTTGGTTTCACAGGCAGTTCCTAAGAAGGGAAAAGGCAAAGTCCGTTTGGGAAAGTTTAAAATATAATCAGAATTTTCTGGCTCAGAGCACCAAAGGTGGAAAGGCAGTTTCACTAATTAAGATCTGAACTTCTGCTTCGACTTCAGTTTTTCATAATGTTACTAGATATTTTAAAATATGGTACTCATTCATTGCAGGGCGCAGCACCCGCAGGGCAGTGAGTAATGGTTTTACTCTTGCTTCAGTACTGGCAGCAGCATGTTGGACTGGAAAATGAACCTCTATTTCCTATCTATTTTTATAATCAGTTTATCTACCATCTCCTTAATTCCCACCCCCATATGCACACGAGAAACAAAACATTTAAATCTCAGTACTACGCTGAAACGTAGCGTTCACAGCGCTGCCATTGACAGCTCACCGGCGACACTGACTTGTGACTGAGGACAGCATTTGGCCACAACCAGTACATCTGTAGTCTGTATGAAAAATTCATGAGCTAAATCTTTTCACTTCTTTTATAAACAGGAGACAAAATGAGCAAGTCATCACTTAGTCAGCCAGGGAATGATTCAAAATCTAAACCTAGGATATCATGTTAAGGAAAATAACTGGTAATAGATACAAAGTATATTTGCTTCCCACAGCAGGAAAAATGACAAGATGAAATTATTCTATTTTTTGCCATTTTTTTGCTGCTTCCAGTAATTGAAAATGTATACAATACTCACTAAACATAGCAGTAAGATACCAGACACAAAATAGAAATCTGGAGTATTATATGCCCCGATATATTTTGCTGCAGCCCTGAAGTCATACATGTTACTGAGCTCTGGTTTATTTGCAGGCTTTCCTGTCTCTTGAAGCACAAACATTACTTCTGTATTTTGTGACTAGCTCGATACTATGAGGTGATATTAGCTGAGGAGGTGGCAGCTGGCAGGAACTTTTGATTCGAAGGGTCTCTTTCTAACTGATACACACAGAGCTCTGTATTAGCTCTCACAAGATGCACTGTTTACTAAAGATGATTACCCACAAGTAAATAATGAGTCATGATATCCTCAAAAAAGCAAACACACAGAGTTAAAGAATAATTTCTAACATGGGTAACCAGACAGCACTGAAAATTGAATCACTTAGGTGCATTTGTCCTAATTAAGTGTTAAAAACCAGAAAAGCTATAGAAAATAGACATAATTACATAAAAATATGTTGGAAGATCTTGAAAAGACTGTATCTCTTTCATATGACTGTAAAGCACCATTTACTAATGGGTAGCATAGAAATAGGTACATTCAGTCTTAAATATATGCAGGTACAAACAGAAAAGAGATTTTTATTTGGACAACACAACATAAACAAACCATGGTAATTTTGTCATTCTTGATGGATTATTACTCTATCCTTACAAAAAATTCAGACCAAACATATTGGAATTCGGGCAAGAAAGCAACACAAATTTAACACCATATTTAGAATAGGGATGCAAACTGCTCATTTTTATTATATGTTATCAGATGACTTCCTAGCACTTTGTGAATTTAATGTCAGGAAATTCACCTCCAGACAATCACCAGCAGTGGTGAAATAGTCTCTCCATTATTGTTACTTCCATATGCATCTTATTTCTAATGCTACCTTATACATTTCTAAAACCACCACTGGGCTCCAAAAGTTCCTCAGGGGAGTATGATGACAGAATGAAGATTATGAAAAATAAGCTTACATCCACTATTCACCTGTAAGGATTTTGCCTGAAGCAGTTTGCTCCCAGCCATTCTGCAGAGCCACCCAGACACCTGTGAAGCTCATCAGCAGTTTTAGAAGACAAATTAAATTGAATCTAGTGATCCTTATGACTTTGCAGCAGCTGAGAGCGGTGGGTCTGGAGCAACAACGGGACTTAAAGACCATAAACATACTCTGCTGGAACTGTGACTTTTCATTTACTCTTCTGAACTGCTTCCTTGTAAGGACTATACTAGAACAAGCTGGATTCTTAAAAAAAAAATTAAAATTAAGAACAATAACGAATTATGTGAATGTAGGAAGAACCGAGCACCTAAATTGCTTTCTTTGTGAACACTGCTGTGTTAGAAAAAGATCCAGTTGAAATGGGTGCTGTCCAAATGTTAGGACTAATGCTCTTTATCTGATGTGCTACATTCTGAAATGTAGGATATATTTGAAAATTCCATGAGGATGAAAGAGTCCCATTAGATTTCTTTGCACTGAAAAGCATTGAAGTTCTACCATGACACCTGGGTTCAAACCCAGGTATGACCACCCCATTTTGGGGAGTGCTGCCCAGCTGGGGTACCAAGCAACTAGAGGAAAAAAAGCTGTAATTCTGACATGGACACAGGGGAGCTTTCCACCCCTTTCTTCCCTGTCTACTTCTCCTAGCATTGGTCTTGAAATGTAATCTCTTGTGCTTTGACCAACCTACAGTCTTCATATACTTAGTCACAGTTTGGATTTTTTTATTTAAATTAAATTTAACTTGTGTTAAATTAAATTTAACTTGTGATTTTAAATCACAAGTTTCACGAAAGCTGTTGTAACGTTTTAAACAGGGTTTCTTTTGAGAAGATCCAAACAGCCAGTGAGATGGCCAACCACAGCATGGATCCCACAACCTGCCCTGCAAGTTTTCTAAATTACAGACACACTTCTGAATTAGGGTCGCCTATAACCTGCAATTCTGCAAGTTCGTCCTCCTTTTCTGGCTGAGTGATGATTGTTAAGATCACTGAAAAGCACTGAGTAGCTTTAGCTGCCAATGTTCCTAATAAGAGAGATAGTACTTCTTCCCTGACAATCCACAAACCTTAAAATACTACCAAAAAGAAAAGGAAAAGGAAGAAAAGATCAGTGCAATCAGAGCACTTCAACTAGAATAAAGACTCCTTTAGGGCACTTTAACTTCCAGTCTGAAGCTTAAAGGGAAAATTAAATAAAATCTAAAATGTCACACAGTGCTTATAAGATTGCATATGCTTATTTTAGGCAAATATCACTGAATCCTATTTTTGACATATCTTGCTTTATATTATTGCATATATTTAACTAAGGAAAAATGTTACACTTAAATAAGGAAATACTTCAATGTATTTTCCTTCCTCCTTTCCATGATGGAAATGCCCCATATTCTCAATGTTGTTACACTAGAGTTAAATTAGGTCAAAGGCATTTAGGAAAAAATACCAGGACATATCACTAATACCAAAAATGATCATGGAAGAGGGGACTTCAGTAGCTGCCTACCCCTCATTCTACCAAAGTTTTATCATTCTATAATGCACAGCTGCTGGTGCTTTACACAACTTCATTCCTATTGACCGCTCCCAGGATGGCAATAGCATCACACACGGACCAAAGTCTAGTAAGTAAATACCCCTGTTAACACTTTAAAAACCCTCACTTTTTGCAGTAATCTTTTATCAATACTTTCAGTCAATAGAGACAAGGTCACTAATAGATGTATACAGACAGTGTGTACATATATATATATACACATGCAGCCTTTTCTAGTTTAATTCTTTTTTCACACTCTATTATTTTTCAAAATCCTGCCTGACTTCTTTCCTGCTTAATCTCTTCTGGTTAGGAAAAAAAGACTAAATAAGGAGTAGTACACAAAAGGGAATGCAGTGCTCTGGGACTGGGCTTGTGTGAGCTACAGGAAAATGGTACAAAAACTGAGAAGAGCTGGGATAGCTGTAGCATAACACCATGACCTCTGTTTACAGCCACAAATTACATCAGCAAAGTGACAGTGTTCTGAGTGACCCTGCATTGCTTAATTTTCATTACTGTGCCTGTCTTCACTTTACTGATTCTAGTAATTTCCTCCAATTTGATAACAGTCTAACCAAACACATACTTCTACACGTCCAAGCAGAAGACCCAATTTTACTGTCAACACAGCCAGATCAAAGCAGCTAACCTGTTGTGGAAACAGCATGGCCAACACCCTAATAATGCCCCAATTTCTTCTGTTAACCAAAGAGATAAAATTGTTCTTAATTAACAATGTGTAATTCAGCAGAAACATGACTTGAACATAAGCGCTGAAAGAAAGTGAAATTCATTAACTCAAAAACACAATGCATTTACTCCCAGAAATTCAGCTACTGGTCTACAAAATGTTCAGAAGATACAAAAATACGTGCTATGCTGCACATCCAGAGATAACAGGACAGTACAGTATCTTAATTCAGTAGGTTTTGCTCTATTTGTTGAATTACATAATGTTGATTAGAGGACATTAGCTTGGATTACAAAGAGAAGAGCATTAATTGCATTCAGTATCAATACCACTGGATAACTGACGTATAGGAGTATAAGGAGCCTTGAGTTTTCACAAACTTTCACCAAGTTTTTCATAAAGATATCAGTAAATATGAAATGCAACAATATTCAACAATGAGATTCTACATTATAACAGAAAAATAAAAAATAAAACAAAACCAAAACCCAAGGTAAGTGCCTGAAGTAAAATACAAGCACGGTATAAATTTAATCCCCAAATCAAGATATTAGACTTGCCATATACACAGATGCAGATGGCTGGGTATACTGATTCCAAAATTAGCACTGTAGATAAAACTACTTCCATCTTAAAAACACCCTGCAAGCAGATAATTTTGCTCACAAAATTGTTGAGCTTTGAAAAACAGCAAGCTTGTATCACCTACCTTTATTTTTGCCTTTCTTGATTCTCCAGGTGTAATAGCCACTGAAGACAATCTCATTAAATTTCATTCTGGAGTCCTGACCCTGATTTCAAACATTGCAGGAAGACATGCATTTATTTAACATATGTAATGCTGACCCAATTTCAAAAATCATTGTTGGGATCATTGCTTTTTCTTTCTGACCTTTCACTTCTGGGCATTACTTAAGGTCATAATCTGCCTGTAATACTCACTGAGACTTTTTCACACAAAATGAGGCAGTAATTCCACCTCTTTCATAGTATTAAAATGGTAGCTTGTTCACCACTGGGAACATCATTGCAGAAAACACTTCCAAGTAAACTAACAGTATAGTACCACAAAGACTGCTGGCATCTGCTGGCTATAACTTAGTAGCTCAGACTTGCTATGCTGAGACAGAATATAAAAGATGTGACACCCGACATAACTTTTTCTGACTCAAAATGCATCCACCAAAAAAATGCAAAAAGCATGCAACAAACACGAATCCCCGAAGATTATCCTCAATACAGATAAGCTCAGCAAAAGTTAAGCGATTAAACTCTAACTTCTGATCTGTCCATCTGCTTTCCCCACTTTGTCCTGCTCTCCATATGGGAAAACAGGTGAGGTCTTGAATTACTCATATGTAGCTCTGTAGTTTTGCCCACACCCTTCTTCCTGTTACACCATCACCCAAGTGTTGTGAAATCTGGAGCTCCCAACAGAGATTGCAGATCTTAACTTCACACAGCAATAGGTAAAGCTCAGTCCTATCCTATCACATGCCTTGCAACATCTGCCAGGTTCAATCTCCCAAATTCTTCCTGCCTAATGCTCTTTTTGGTTTTAAATATTTCTTCTCTTAGAAAAGAGAAAAACCCAACATTGAGGTTTCCACAATCCTAATTTGCAAATTGTTTCAAGCTCTTAAATTAGATTACCTTCCAAAGCAGCAAACAGAGTAATGCCACACTACTGTCATGTCCCAAACACAGACTGTCTTAAGACTGTGCAGGGCTCACAATGCCTTTGCTTCTTTCAGCTGCCCATGTTCACACAAATAGCTTTCACTGACTCCAGGAGATCTTTGAAAAAGTATGGGATGTTCCACCCATCCAGAGCTATTTAAAGGAGCAAGACCTAAAGAAATATTGACAAGATTAGGCATGATGTATAAGGAAACACTTAGCAAGAAAACATTAGAAAACAAAATCAGTCTGTAGATTTGATCTTGCAGATCTGGGTTCAGTGGTAAAGGTCTCCCTTTACATATCTTTCTTGCACCATCAAGTAATTAATTCAGCTGCAGACTTGTGATCATCAAAACGGACTACAGCTGTATTTATACAGACACGTTTTGAAGAGGCTGAGGTCAAGTTAATTTGGCTTGGAGTTGAACTTCACAAAGAGGAGTCCAAACTTTTTGTCTTATTGCACACCATGTTCATGCAGCCAGCAAGCAATACCCTGTCAGCAATCCAATTCCCCTTTTCCTTCTAAATCCACCATAAATTGCTGATAAACCTTCCTGCTAGTCCTAAGCTGAGGAAATAAACTACATTAAAATTCCCCTTTTCCTTCTAAATCCACCATAAATTGCTGATAAACCTTCCTCCTAGTCCTAAGCTGAGGAAATAAACTACGTTAAAAATATTGAGAATTTTTTTTTTTCATAAAAAAGGCAGCCTGCACTGTTATTGTAAAACAGGTCAAACTAATGTGAACTTATATTATAGGCATGAATTTCTAGCTGCCATTTGTGGATGAGCCCTATCTATGAGCAAAGGTAAAGAGATGTCTGGTACACATCTGGCTGCCAGCCAGTGTCCACACTGGTCCCCACAGGGCTGCCTCGTGAGCAGGTGTAGCAGTAATGGGAGAGGGAAGATGCTCGAGTTCAGGTTTTGTGGCTGCAGTTCTGCCACTTTCTCGCTTTCAGAACTTGGGTTTCTCGCTAGAGAGACAAGTAACCCTAGAAAGAGACTTCTGAAAATGCACTGGGAGTTAAAATGGACAGCAGAGTTTGAGGGAGAGGGGAGGGCAAAGGTTCACAGAATAGTCTGCTTATGTAAATTTGGCTCTTTACATTTACATTAGTATGAGCAAAGTATAATCAGAAAATTACTACTAAAGAGCAGGCAAGTTCTGGCTCCTTTTTAATCCTATGATTCTTTCTATGGGATCAAAGGCAATGATCCTGAGAATTGGCCTCTTATGTGAAAGGTGAGAGCATGAATTCTCTTTCTAAGTTTTAAGTAAGCTCATAACTCTGATCTGTGCATGGAAAATGCATTTAGAGCACCTTTTAAAGTTACAGAGGTGCTTCAGTTGTTTGTAGACAGAAGCAATATGATTTGCCCTGTTAATTTGGTATAAATTCATAATTTTTTTTACTCGCCTGGATTTATTATGGGCAAGCCTGTCAGACCAGCTTAATTTGAAAGTGTGCTCTACATTTTCCATTTAATGAATCTACCTTAAATTATTTTGTATTTCACTCAGCTCTATCAAAGAGAACTGCAATTCTCTTTCAAAACATTTTCAAAAAGTTTCAGTCAAGTTTCTCTCAATGCCTGAGGCTGGAGAGGACCCCTGCAGACTGTCCATTTCACCATCCTGCTCAATCAAGCAGGGTCACCGGCAGCAGGTTGCCCTGGACCATGTCCACCTGCTTTTTTAGTATCCCCAAGGATGGAGATGTCACAATGCCTCTGGGCAACCTGTACAAAGAGTCATGCTGTTTCTGCAGAAGTGCAAAGGAAATGTTTGGGATTGGGCTTTTTTCTATATGCAAAATTTTATATTCTTTTTCTTTCAGCTACTTGAATTCTATTTCTTGGAAGAGAACCTGTAACTTGGTAAGAAAGGACCCTATGACAAGGATGAACCCTGCTGTCCCAGTGAAAATAAAGGTCTAGTCAAAAAGGGAAAGTGGGGGACAAGTTTATTTGTGCTTCACAAACATTTCTCATAGTATTTGGGGAAAAAATGTTTCATCCAGATTCTAGAATTTACAAGCTATCAGGTATTTCAGAAGATGTTAAGATATCTGAAAAAAGTAGGGAGCACACTCCATACACGTGTGGTTTTCCGTGTACACGGTTCCATGCAAGCAAAGCGGCACTGAAGAGAAGCCACTGCAGAGCCAAAGCAAGGAGACTCACCCATGTCACTGCAAGTAGGATGGAGAGATGAGGATGGCTAGCTCAGGGAACTGCTCTGTAGAAAGAGTACAACCAGAGCCCTTCCTCCCTTGGGAATTATAGAATCCAGCACTTTCCTTTCCCCAGGTCATGCTATTCCCATTCATGCCTAACCTCCAAGCACAGAAAGCACTTCCTAAATCTAAAAGAGAGCTTTGATATGAGGTCTGTTGAAGAGATAACAGTAGAAGATCCTTCTGCCTTGCAAAACACACTCCCACCATCCACCCACTGGAAGTCATGGCCAGAATGGCTGCAAGCACATTCCCCGCATCCTCCCGTGAGAGTGGCAGCGGGTGAGATTCATCTTCCCTGGGCAGAGGATGAAAGCACACAGGCTTCCTAGGAGGCCTGACTATCAGAGCAGTCTCTGGGTTCTCCCAGAGTTCAATGCAAATGAAGACAGCTGCCATCAAGATGGTATCTTGTGCAACAACCTACTCGGCAAGAAAGAAGGCTTCATGCATTTTGGAGGCTACAGAGGCTATCACCACTTTTGTCCAAGTCTCACAGCATGGGTCATCTCACTGACACAGCCAGCAGAACTACCAGGCAGGGGTGCCAAGGAGGGAGATGCCAAATGGCAGGGGACTGGGGCCAAAAAAAAAACCCAAATAACTGAATACTCAGTAAGGCAAAAAGTCAAGAAGGCAAAAGGACAGGTTCTGGCCAACAAAACGGCAAGTGGGACTCCTGTCACTGGTTTATCCCTCCTGGTGGCAAGAAGACCTTGTAAGAAAGAACCAGGTGCATGACAGCTGCCCTCAACATCAGCTAGATTCAGAAGTGGAGCAACTGACAAGACGTTCCAAGAGGAAAGAAGGTCAAGGATGCTGTCTTCATGTATAAGACTCTTCAAAAAAATGAAATGTCTCTAGCATCCCTCTCCCATTTCTGGCAAAGGAGAAAAGTGTGAAGTGTCTGAGGCATGGGACATGGGGCAGGGGAAACAGGACAAGCAAAAGAAATAAAGAGAGCTAAACAGTTTGCAACAATTAAATACAAGGTTGGGTAATCAGGTTAGATACCTTCACAGTGCTGAGGTGATTTTCAACTAAAATTCACAACCAGTGAAAAATTACTGTTACACATGTGTAACGCACAGGCAAGGACCACATGCTCACAATATTCTACATAACCGACTGCATTCCCTGTGATCTGATCCCAAGTTTCCTGGTTTCAAATAAAGTTAAGAGGAGGTGTAGTTTTCAAGGATGACAATTATTACACAGGGCTAAACACCCTGAAAAGTGAAACAATACCATCCATGGACTCCAAAGCTTTGTTTACCTGTATATATTCAAAGACACCTGAATTAAAGCTGCATATCAAACCCTAATTCTGGCATTTCTTCTCCTTTCTTTAACCTTAATAATCAGCAACTTCTGCATAAAAATGAATAGTTGATCCAAGTCCTCTGGACCAAGCTGTTTTATTCTGGTCACATCGAGAATTTCAATAAAATAAATCACTTCAGTAAGTCACATCAGTGAATTGGGCACAACATAAAGTACATGCAGTTCAGCACTGCATAGGAAGTACTCTCTGTTCCAGACACAATTTTCTCTGTATTTTTAGAAATAAAATTATACTTTAATATTTAAGTAATTATTTTGATTTAAAAATTAAATTTGTCACAAATACTCTGCAGGGTAATATTCTTTCAGTGCATATGTGTGCGCTGATGTATGTTCTGGAATTACATGGATACAACCTTGAACAGACCCTTTTCCTGTTTATCTAACTGGATAATGCATGTCCAATTATCTTCTTTTAATGAGAAAAAATGCAGTATGGAAAGTAAGACACCTAACTTATAAAAGAAGGCTCAAGATAAACCCTTCAATTTCCTGAAGGGAGGAACACAGTTATTTTAAGCCTTATACATAAATGCTACAGCTCATAATTATACTTTGAAGCACCTTGCACACAAACATGCCACATCTTTTTTAAAGATATATGAAATATTAAAAATAAAACAGAGCCAGGGACAAGTTAATAAATCATTGGAATAAAACTGTTTTAATGTAAAGCTAGAAAACAGAATAAAGTCACATGAAGGCAATCCCACGTGTCAAAAGTTGCAAGAAGGTAGGCAAGTGAACCAGAAATTATTTTGTGCTAAAGGTCAGAGGAAAAAAACAATTCTAAAGAAGAAATAGCTTCAATTTATTAGTGGTCATTCTTTCCTCTGGTAGGAAACCAAGCAGCAGCAGCACTCCACACCTTCCAAAGCACAGCTGGGCTGGAGCACATGCAAGGAGCTGGAATAGTGGAATCAAGAGAAACAATGCGAAGTCATGAGTGGGAGGTGTGGAGATAGCAGGATACTAAAAGGGGCCAAGGTGCAAGACCAAGCCAGGGGAAGAAAGATGTGAAGGTCTACAAATGAAAATGTAAGAAAGGAAACGGCCCACACTTCAAGAACCTTGTAGAGATGCAGATAATGACAGCAAACGTGACACATAACTCAAGGAAGCCAACTTGCAATCATGATGAAAACAGCTCTTCTTACACACAGAAGTATATTTTTCTTGTGAGTGTTTTGAAAATGGTTCATCCATATGCATGTCACTAAGACATCAGTTAGTGAGCAATTGTTCAAGGATCCAACTACTTACATAGTTGACAGATACTTCTAATTTTCTTCAAAGAGCTTCTTTATTTTCCTACACCACAGCTGTTGCAAAGCACATCTTACTGTCAAGCAGCATTGGTGCTGTACCTGTGGCATGCAGTTCATGCCAATCAATTCCCATGAAGTATCCAAGAAGACACTCAAACATCAAAAATAATTTAAAAAAATTAGCAGGTGAGCAGAATGAACTTCTGCCTGAGATAAAACAGTAATCATTGTGTATGCAAACATACAAGTGATTTGGTTCTACATGTACCAAGTTCACTCCACCCAGAGACTTACACTTGGTTTGACTCTAAATACACTTGATGAGACATTGATCTCCTTGCTCTGTTTTCTACCTTACTGTTAGGCAGCTTGACAATCAGTCCTTTTATCTCTTCAAATGGAAAAACAGAACCCTAACTTATTGGGTTAGGTTCAACAGAGTGCACAGAACAGTTCCGTAGTCTAGAATGATCACACTGCTTTCATGCGTATAATCTAATTATAAGAGTATTTTAGTTCATCAGTAAAAATTATTACAGCTTCTCTATATTTAAGACACTTGAGCATATAAAGTGTTTTTAAAACTGTGGTTTAATCCTTTATTCTTTCATTAGTTCACCGGTTTCACAGGATATTTAATTTCTCATAAGCTGAAATGGGTTACAGTAAAACGAGAATTTTTACAACCAGAGGCATTAAAAATGGAATACTCAGGTTAACTTTTGTATGTCAAAAAAAAACCCATTTTCTTTGCTTTCAATTTACTCCTCTCTAGTTGCAGGCTTACATGCACTTTGGCAGTGTGACCATACACTGAAAAGGTTAACAACAGAAACAACTTTTCCAACCAGTCTTTTTACTTGCATTGTCCCCCTACCATGACTATATTTAAATTAAGTAGTTGTGATGAACAGTGGAAACAATCTCATTCACGTGTTGTGAATTAAATGAGAGAAACAAATTATGCAAGACTCAATTACTTTATTCAGAATGTCCTCTTGGACCACATACAACTGATGGAATAACACAGAATTAAAGGAATACAATTGTTTAATCTTTACACAGAAATTTATAGTCTGCCCTTGATTTTAATGACGAAGGTTCTCATAACACATGCATTGTTTATTTACATAAAATCCTAGCTCATCCCTAAGAAGGGAGATTATTTCTCCACTGCACCATTAATGAAAAGTTAGCAAAATGCTAGCAGCAGTACTGCCACACTAGTGACCACGTGAATTATTCTGCTAACTTTTTTTGATGGGATAAATTAAGCCAATGAGTTCCCTACAGTAAGACTTCCTCACCCACCCAGACAGAGGCATTCCTTCAGTTAAGCAGATAGAAGGAGAGCACCTTGGTGACTTGGCAGAATTCTGCTGTCATACACCTGAAAAGTTACTGAACAGCTTTCATTTATTTACTTAAATGGGGCCAGGCAGGAGAGAATCTAGGACTACACACGTAGTCATTTATGACATTTGGAAAGAAGGGAACGAAGACAAACTGTGGAAACATTAGGAAAATCCTCCATGATTGATCCTCTGACCCTTTCTGACAGAGAATTCACACATTTAGATCCTGGCCATAATCTCTGCAAACCCATGGCATGGATGTGCTGCCTCAGTCCCTGCGGGTAGGTGGAGAGTGCCCCAGCACCATATCCACCTTTCCACCAGAGGCCAGATTCTGATGTGTTTTGGAAATCCCACAAGAAAAAGGACAAGATGGAGAAAAGATGAAAGATGCAGCTCTGCACTGCTGCCCTGCACCTTGCACTACCAGAGGCCAGATTCTGATGTGTTTTGGAAATCCCACAAGAAAAAGGACAAGATGGAGAAAAGATGCAGCTCTGCACTGCTACCCTGCACCTTGCACTGCAGCTCTGCTTTCTGCCACAACAGCCATCTCTCATTTAAGAGCAAATTAGTTTGGCTGGGAAAACTAGCACTTTCCAAGTCCTAGAAGCAAATCCAAGGCATAAGGGCTCACAGTAATTGTGTTTTGCCTGCCTTCCTTCATCTCAGCCTATTTACCTGAGCTTCTTTCACATGCGTGTCTCTTTTGCCTTCTTCAACTTTAAGTAACAAGCAAACCCCAAATCAGTAAACCAGAATATGATGGTGGAGAGATAATGAGCTCCAGAATTTCCTTTTCCAAGGAGCCAAAATTCTTGGTCTCACCCTTCCGGTGGCAAATGAGATTCTTGCTGGAGGACGTCCTGCCTCAAATCAGGTGGGTTTTTTTGAGGTTTCATCCCTTGATTCCCTTCCAAACGGAATCAAATTTCAAGACAGGCTACACTCAACAATAAACTCTGACAAACTTCCATAATTTAAGTTTAGCAGTCCTCCTCCTCCCTACTTTCTCTTGGCTGGGGTTTTACATATAGCCAAGAGGAAAAATCCTGCTCATCATCAACAGGGAATCCAGGAGAGGATATATGCCTACCACAGGTATGTGTTATTCTGCAAGCTTCTTCACAGAACCCCAGTATCTGTTATCACTAACAACTTTCTCCCCTTCACATTTGTAAGGAAAAAACTCCAAACCACAAAAGACAGCGAACAACCACATATAGTGGACAAGGGAAGTACAACATGGACATCAGAGAAAGCATGTCTTATAACATAAGATGTCCCACTCCTGCAAGGTCTTTGAAAAATACCTGAAGAAACCTGTCTTCAGTGTAAGCAGCCTTCAGTAAAAGCACTTTCAATTTTTCCAAAATCACCCACATCATCCTCACATAACAGAAAATGATCAAATAATAAAATTAATGCTGTAGCATGTAAGAGAGCAAATAAAAACACCACCACTTTCTACTCAGCAAAAGAACATTCTCCCAAAGAGACAGCACACAAAAAAATGACTTTACATAATGACTTGGATATGCAAAGAATTTCAAAAGGACTGAACAATTTGGAGTGGCCATGATGTGCTCAACACCAGCTCATACAAGATTTTTCCAAAACCAGTAAAAATCAATGGCAGATTTTCCATCAACTCTAACAGACTTTGGTTTGAGCCTTTTCAGTTCTGGAAATCAGAGTCCACAGAGTTAAAAGCAGATGAAAACCACAGCTAAATCCTGTCTTTTCCACCATGGAGCCATAAGACATTTGAATTTCCATCCAGCAGCAGCGCCCTCGGTTTCACAACTGGTACGTCAGGACTAGATTATTCCATCATTAGCAAGTAACAATGGAACACACCAGCTCATCCAAAGGTCACCAATTCAAATAAACTGGAAGAAGGCTGAGACTAATTTAAGGGTCCTGGGACTAATATGAAGGGTGATTTCATGCCAGTTGGCAGAAAAGAAAAAAAGCCTTGTCAGGAAGGAAGTAGGCAAATACAGTTTGACAAAACTTTTGTTGTTATTGCACCTTAAACAGCTGTTCTATGAGAAAGCAAAGGGCTATACTTTCCAGTGATTTCCTCCCGTTTTTTCACTTTAAAAATGGCTATACATTCAGATAGCTGTAATATTTAGAGTTCAAAGTAAGGGACAGAAGCCAAGCCTCTCTGCAAGGCAATGCAACTAACCAATGCAAGTGCATTGATTATGGTCAAATCACCTGAAAATTACCTTGTTATTACAGAAATTTCTTGTAAAAGAGCAAACCTTCTGCTCTGTTGTTTTGGTTTTTCTTCTCAAATGTTTATTCAGAAGGGAAAACAGGAACCAGAAAATCTAGAAAATTGTCTCAACACACAAGTAGTACTGAACTGTAAAAGGAAAACAAACCATTTTTTTATAAAAATATCCAGTCTATCAATTATGCAAGCATATATTTACAACAGACTAAGTTTTGTAAATAAACGCTAAATATGTTACTATAACTAGCAGATGGCTCAGTTCGAATGCACGAATTTTGTGTTAAGATACTAAAGGGAACACGGCTTGTACTGTAGAAAAAAATGTCCCGTTTGCCTTCCTGGTCAGACCTGGTATTTCTTACAGCATTTTTAACCTGCGTTTCGCCTTCCTCCATGCGGACCACAGGAGAGTAAACAAGGTTTTGGGGGACCACGGGGTTATGGGGCTCCTGCCACTCACCAGAACAGGTGCGATCCTTCCTTCCTACCGGCACCTCGCTGGCAGTTTTGCCTTTTCCTTTTTACTCGTACGCTGCCTGATCAATCCACCCACTACAAGCCTTCCTCGTCTATATTCAGCTAACAATTAACACATTTGGCTTTTTAACTTCGCGGATTTCTGTCGCTCTTGTCGCCGCCGCTTTAGAAAGTCAAACACAAAACTTCAATGGACATAAACTCTTAACGGGGAAATGCCACCTATGCTGCAAACATAAATAAATCAGGAAGCGCCGGCAGCCGCCGCTCCCCCCGCCCGGCCGGGCCCCGGGGCGCCGCCGGTGACCGCTTCGCCCCGGGGGCTCGGGCGGAGAGGTGCGGGCGCGGCGAGCGGGGGAGCCGCTGCGCGGGGACCGCAACGCTTTTCTGCTTCGAGTATTAAAATCCCGTGACCGCGGGTCGTCCTGTCAGGGGGACACCGGCACGGGAAAGGAGAAGGATTCCCCGTGGTCTGAGGCCGAAGGCAGCGGCCCCCGCTAACAACTGTGCCGCGCCTCAGCCTCCGGAGTGAGCAGCCAGGGCAGCCGCGGCACTGCGCAAACACGAAGTTAAAGGGCTTGTTGATGGCACGTCCAGCATCCGGCTGGATTGTCCCGCTGTTGACTCGCATGCTTTTCCCATGGGCTTTGACCAGGCACACCCTGCTGCGAGGCCTCTATCCCAAGGGTGCGGGCAGCCTCGGTGGCTGCCGGCTGCTGGCAGTCCCCTCTCTGCAGGGATGCCCAGTGAGGGCTCTCCCCTTGCCCCTGCATCTCTGAGCTTGGGGAACCAAAGGGTCAGGGTGTGAGGGCAGCTGACAGCTGATCCATGCAGGAGTCAGGAATGAGGTGGCTGTAACCAGCGCACCGGCTCTGACAGGAAAATGAAGACTGATGGGCCTCTGGGCTACAAAACCAGGGTAAATTGGGTCTCAGAAACATGATCGCCCCACCTCAGGCCAGCACAAATGCTGCTCCTTGCCCTTAGCAAGGCAAGCAGGTCTGGGAGGCTGTAGGTTTCCTGGCCTTCAGTCACGCTCGGAAGAATGTTCTCAGAAAAAGATGACAGTACATCCCCACCACCCATCTCTAATTCATGAGGCAGGGAAAGCAAGGAAGAAGTACCCAGAGTCTCATTAGCAGCTATCAGCTTGAGCGAGTAAGATGGCGTCTGAAGTAACAGGCGTGAAAGCAATAGCTACTTGAAAGAATAAGATCAGTTTGTTTTTCCTTAAGGAATTACAGGAATATTAAAGCCTTCTTGCAGTTATAAATCATTTAATGCAAATCATTTAATCCAAACAGAATTTTTACAGGCTCATGAGGCTCACTCATTTTGCCAAGAGTGAGTCATGTACAAATAAAATGAAACCAACAAAGAAAAGAGCTCTCATACCATGTGTATGTGGGTGATCCTTTGAAAAACTTGTAATTATTTTTTTAACTCTACCACAGCCAGGAAGACAGGTTTGTAAAGCAAGAGCAAACCTTGATAGCTGTAGCCCATCCACATGTATTTCTTCCTTCACTCAGAAAGTAACACAACAGGTCCCTTGTCAGGCTAACGACAGCCGTGTATCAGCAGTCCCTCAAACGCTGTGATTTCAAACCCAGTTGTGTGTCGACATACTAAGGCAGCAAAAGACTTTTCAAAAAAATGAAAATAATGTGAAGTGATTAATACTTAGTAAAAGATTGCAGTAGGCAGTTAATCCCTCGCTTACGGGTTAGTTAAGGACTTGAGTTAGACTTCATTCTTCACTCCCCATGTCATAAATATGTGCTGCTAAACACAGAGCACAGCATGAGCCAGTGGGGCGGTGATGCACTGCTCTGAAATGACTAAAATGCAGGGACACAAAGCCATGTGACGGTGAGAATGGGAGCCTTAAAATGTGTCATCATCCCCATCAAATGCAGCTGACACAGAATGCCGTTCACTGATGGCAAGAGCAAATATTTGTGGATACTGGAGAGGTATGGCTTCCTCCTACATTCTGATTCCAATTCCCTGCATCTTTTGGAATAGATATGTCAAAGTATTTGAAAGTGTTCCTCTAGGCACCTACTTTGCATGAGGACAGGCGATCCTGAGTCCTCACATGATCCCTTCTATCTGCTTAGGCAGAAGATGATACTTGTATATGAACTGTAAGTCCCCAGATTTGGGAAATCCAGGACCCTAAGCCCTCTGCAACTTTCACTATCAATGCCCTGCCAAGTGCCTGAAACACCACTCCTGTCTGGCAAAAGGAAAGATCCTCTTTGTTGTTCTCTTTGAGTTCCAGGGATGTGCTGTGGCTCCCATGCATTCACATAAATGCTTTTCTTATGCATGGAATAAGGGTTCAGTGCAACTGCAAGACGTGTCAAAGAGCCTCTGAAGCCCTGCAGTATCTGTGCTGCCTGACCTGGAGCAGGCACTAAAAAGGGAGGGAGGAGCACAGGGAGGCAGTGCATAGTTTGTATCAGGACAGTAATGACAGCATTTTCCTCCTCTCTGAGAAGCAAAGTTCAGGTCATGGACAGGCACAATTTCCCACTGCATCAGTTGTGCACAGGCCGTGACTTTGTTCACAAATGCAGGAGCCAGAAACTTCCCCTCAATCAAAAAGTGACCTAACACTGACCTCATTAAATGCCTGATAGCTGGTCCAGGAGTGCCTAGGATGTGTCCAGCTCTGAGATGAGCTGGAAGGGAATCTGTACACCTTTCAGGGCATAAGGCTCTTGTCAATGAAACCATATTCTTTCTTTTGCATTTTAACAAAACAACTTAGCTTGGTACCTTGGTGGAGTTCAGCTTTTTATCCTTTGTTGCTCTCAATTTACTTTTCCTCCTAAGTAATTTTTGTTTGGCTTTCACACCTCAGGGCTGGGCAGGCAGCAGGGAGCTTTAGTTTCTTTGGGTTTCTTTTCTTTCTGAGGGTAATGGACATTGTGCATCTGACATGAGCTACCAGATTTCCTTGTTACTGGTTGGTTCGTTTTGCTCTACAGATCTTTGATTTTAGAGTGGTTGTTTGGCACATCAGTTCTGATACAAATGACTTTGTGTTTTTCTCAGAAGTACTACACACCTCACCTGTTCCTTCTTTAATTTGTTTGTACACAAGCAGGCAGAGCGTATGGGCAATGAAACATGAGCTAAGCTGGATCACTTGACCACCCAGCACACTTTATCTGGTGGACAGGGGACTCTCTAATCACTTTCTGAAGGAGGGTCTTACAACATACGGATTTTATTTGCAATTTCCCAGGCCTCTTACTTCCTGAGTACTACAGTGCATGAGGACACAGTGATTAAAGATGAAAACAATCACAGTAAAGCAGTTTCAAAATTACTCCAGTCTGCTGATTAAATGAAAACTTCACCTTTTGGCAGACAAAGGGAATCCAAAACATTTTGTTTTAAAAGTGTTAAAAGGAATGTGAAAATCAGGAAGCATACATGCCCCTTTTCATTTTTAGACTACCAGGAGTGAGTCAGCACAGCAGGAAAGCATCCTGTGTGAGTCCCTCTTTAAATGATGGATAAGCAGTGCTTAAACACACAACAAAACTGATGGACAGTACGTGACTACAATGACTTTAGATTATTTTCCATTTATTATTAGTTCTAACAGAGGCCAATCTTCTCTAAATGCCATGAAACACTTCAAAACATTTTGGTGTTAACTGAAGGTATTTAGCCAACATCCTCTAGTCTTTGTCTGGGGCAAATATCATTTTCTGAAAAAAAAAAGGAAAATAAACC
The DNA here is from genome assembly GCF_014805655.1 of Passer montanus. Lineage (NCBI taxonomy): Eukaryota > Metazoa > Chordata > Aves > Passeriformes > Passeridae > Passer > Passer montanus. The sequence continues at coordinate 6,113,473 of NW_024356505.1, read as the reverse complement.
AGTAATACTATATACTCCTTCTTTTCCTCTTAATTTTCCATTTTCCAATACAGTGTAATATATGTCTGTTTCAAGATTTCTGGGGAATATAAAAATAACCTAATGTAATAATGCTTTGCTTTTGCACATAGATCCAATTCCATCCTACCACCAGAATTCAAGGGGAACCAGAGCGGATGTGTGAGAACAGAAGAGAAATGAATGAAAATTGAGACAAATAGGAAAGAAAAATAAATAACAAGAAGGAAAGCAAAAGAGAGAGAAACAAATCTGGAGGCACACTCTAACCTCCAATGCACAGTTCATATCCATTTTCGATCTGTCATGCAAAAACACAGCAGGGAGTTTTTTCCAAGTTATGCAGGGTTGCACATGACACAGGAAATTAGTGCTCAGTCCACAAAACCGAATGAACACAGGCAAAAAAACCTGAACTGAAAGAAAACAGTAAGATTAAATTATTTTCAAAAAATTATTTTTAAGATCTGTGTTTCTAAATTGCAGCAAGAAAGTATTGGAAAAAATAGGTCTCAGCTCTCCTAGACACAAGCCAGCTTCCAGACTAAACAGGAATTTCTGTATGTTCTCCTTTTTATTGCAAAAGCTATTTTACTAAAAAAGGCTATTTGGACTGTTATCAAAGGATGATGTGGAGGTTCAAGCAAGTTCAAAACAGATCAGACAATTCATGGTCGACAAGTCCATCAATGGCCAATAAACATGATGATGCAATCCAGTGAAATTTCTGGTTTAGGAAATTCCCATATCCTCTGACTGCCAGAAGTTAAGAAATCCTACACTTTTCGTATTTCTTCCAGTCTTTTTGCAAGCATCCTCTACTCATCAGCCAAGGGCAACTGGGCTGCTGGATTAAACAAAACCAGTAGTTCATTCTTCTTATTCTCTAAACAGATCCTCAAGACCATTCTTGCCCTAGTGCCATCTGTGATGATTTTTTTTTTAATGAGTCATGGCTCCAAATTTCATGATAGTGGACCTAGTTTGGATTTTCAAAAAATACCTATCAGAAGAAACTTCACATTAATTAATTAATTAATATTAATGTGAAAAGTAGATGACAAATGATAGGTTTGAGTAGCTCAGATCTGTAGCTTGTCCCTCATACCTAAGGAGCACACTAGTAAGGACAGCCCATCAGGCAAGAAGAAATAGCATTTAACTGGCCTGCAGAAAAGCCTCTAGTTTCAAGTGGTTGTGGCAGCACCAAAGGCTTGCCACACAGTTTCCTTTCAGCAGTGGGCAAGGGACATCTCTTTTGAGAAGAATCAAATGAAGAGTGAGCACAGCTGGGAGAAAAGGTGGAGTGGGAAGATGTGTAGAGGTCCTATTAAAACCAGATCCTTTGTCCCAAACTGCAGTGATTTCAGTTAAAAGATTAGGACTTGGAAAGGCTCCTTCAGTTGGAATAATTATAACTGGGTTACTCTGAGGCAAAGCTAAAACACACTGGGCTGAGTCTTGATTTTGGAGGCCTGACAGAAGCAAGAGCTTTGCAAGTTCTCTCATTCCTAATCCAAGACCATATGGAGCTCAACTACCAGGTGGGTGGATGTATTAACTGAAGGATCGTGCAGCTCATCCTATTCTAAACCAACTTGTTCTTCATATGCAGTCATTACTATGGAAAAGAGAGCAAGAAACATAGACATGCTGGGAAACAACCTCCACCTTAAGAGTAAAAATAACAAAATCTAGGAATTGAGATTCTACCTTTCTACTGAGTTCAGAACAGAGAGTAGAAGCCTGCTATCTCTACTCTGGAGAAGATGAGGTCATCTACTCATTTCAGTAAGTAAAAACATGTAAAATAATGCTCTATAATCTTCCCATTCATCCTCCACTCTTGCTTTAGTGGTATTTTGTTAAGCTTTATTTTATCAGGCCCAACACATGCAACAAATGATATCACTTTACCATCTTCATCCTGAATCCATTCATAGCTGAGTTTCTGGAAGATTTTGGAGATACACAAAGAGTTTTCATGGTAGTATTTTTGTTCCTAAATTCTCTTGGGAGAACTGGAACAGAAATATTACCCTGGTGCTAGCAGAAATGCTATAATGGATAGTGCTATAATTCTATTAGTTTAGAATAGAATGCCATGTTTTTGCCATGTTTTTGCCCCAAGTGTAGCACAGAGTGTAGTATATATACCTGCTCAGTGTAATATGCAGTGCTGGTAGATTTTCAACAGTCATATTTCAGTAAATGCCAAATTAAACTCAATTTGCCTGACATACAAGAGGAAAGAGTCCTCTGAGTGTGATTATGGGCTTCATGTTGTGATATTTATGCTGATAATGTCTGCAAAAGAAGCAGTTCCTTCCTCTAGAAAACCTGATCCATCAGGAATCCCAGAAGGTACTTTGGAGGCCAGCTTGAAAAATCTCTCTGTAAGAAGGAAGAACAAGGAAGGAAGAGTCCCACTTTATTCAAAACTCTGGCTTTTCAAGTGACCTTCAAGCACTGCAGCAGTGTCAGTGTTACCTGGTGTGCATAAAGCTTTGCAGAGGGAAGTGCCTCAGTAAAAGCTCTTGCTTGACTTCTAAAGAGTAAATATAGCAACTCATGGCATAGCTATGCATAGCATAGCATAGCAGTGCTACACTTTTTTTTAGATACCCGGTCAGCTGAAACCCAATAACATGAAGATTAAAAACTTACTTATGACCCAAATACAATAAGAAGTAGTATGGAGACACCTACACACCTACAGGTCCTTCCTGATGCGCTCAGACCCACGGCTATGAACTCCTGGAACAAATTAGAAACTGGCACTACTGTAATAGCTGGGTATCTCCTTTCTTTAGGATACATCTGAATGAGCAAAACATGAACAAACAAGCAATGGATGAGACAGATAAGTTGCTAATTCCAACATGCAGGAACCTCCTGCTTGTTAACTTATCCACCCTAGTCAGTCCTCTGACTGTAGAAAAAAACAATCCACCAAATCTATATTTGTGCACCAGGGAAACAAACAAATTATAAATGCACAGAGACAGGCTGAACCACTTGCATGTTGCTTTTAAATTATCTTTATGAAAACGAGAACTTGGGGAGGAGCTGGGATGATTAGAAACTGATGATGGCATACACTACTGGCTTCTCCTTCCTCCAAACATATCACTTCATGTCTTTAAATTCACTAGGTTCACACACACCAAGAGCAGGTACTTATTCTTTCTAAAGACTTTTAGAAACCTACTTAAACTTCAAGCACTGTGAAAAGGAAATAAACATTTCAGGAAATCTTACCTGTTTAAACCACTCTTTAATAGGCTAATGATTTTTTTAAAACAACAATTTAAATTTTGCCAAAAGTATCACTACAAACCAGAATTAAAGTGCTTCCCCCCGATTATAGAATTACTGAAATAACATAATAATAACCTGAAGGAAGGAAATTATCTCAAAAAAAGTGCCTTTACTGTTCACTATAGCACCATTTTTCATCATTCAGCATTGAAAATGTCCACTAATAAAATAAAATTCATTGGTTTTATAACAATTCTGGTGCAAAAATCTTCTTTTTGAACCTCTAATTGATCCTCCAAATGAGCTTTATTAATCATTGATGGAAAACTGGCAAAATCCTACCCTGTACTTTGGCAACCTTTCAAAATGTCCAATTAGGTCAAATCAAGAAAGTCCCAGAAACCAATTACAGCACCACTTCTAAGCCAAAAAATCTCATTGTACTCTAAAACAACTGCAACATTATAGAAAAAAATAAACCAAAACAAAATCCAAAACCCCTCAGTGTTGCTCTGGTTATGCACCTGCATTACCACCTCCATAAAAACGTGCCAAACAGCCACTCCTTGAACAACATCAATTAATGATATTTGCTCACAAATTTTATTTATCAGTGCCATAAATGTCACCAAGCAGCTCACCACAAGGAACAGTGCCAGCCAGCTCCTTAATCTGTCAAGTGAACACTTGCTCCCCTTCAGCGTTTTTATGTACATCTCATCTCCAGCGCTCTAATTGCACGTGCATACAACGTCTCCGCCTTTTTTATGAGTTTCGTGTGTTCTGTATCTCACCTGCATGTTTGCACATTAACAACTATGTTGACAATGTGATAAAAATAATCTTGGCGGCAAGAACAATAGCGACCTTTATCTAACTTCTCAAGAATGTGATCTTTGCTTCGGCAGAGCTTCTGCACGTACAGCCCTATGGTGCTGGTGGGCTGTTTGAGGTGTGTTTTGCTGCCAATCCTAATCCCACCACCCACAGTTAAGAATTAATTAGGACTTGAAGAGGCCAGAGGGAGGCAAAACAAACAAAAATAGCATTTTAATTAACTGCAAACAATAATTAAGATTTTGCATTATGTTTAGCATCTGTATATTTCTGGACTTATTGCACGACTCTGAACCTAATGAGATCATCCATCTAAATCCCAGAGGACTGGACAGATCTCAGATCCTAAGAATATCTATAATATCTCAAAACAGTAAATAACTCATTCATCCTTACTGTGAAGACCAGTAATTAAAATTTTTAAAAAACATCACTATAAATGAACTTAAATCCATATAACCTGGCCAGAGTAAAGGAGAACAAAATATGCACACATATAGTAAGTAGAGTCTGAGTTTCCAGTTCCGTTTCATAACATGGTGATCTCTACTTTACCTTATTTATTTATTTATTTATTTACTTACTTACTTACAGTCCCCTTTTACTTTTTTATTGACCTGTCCTTATCCCAACAAAATTAGGAAGGCAGTGTTACATATCTTCTTGCCAAAGTCATAGAAGTTATTTACAACATTTTCCACTCCAATGCTCTTTAATTGCAATGTTGAGACTCAGAACCCTCTAAAAGTCCTCCTATGTATTTTAATTACTCCATTTTCTTTGTCATTTGATCTTCCACTGGCTAGTTTACAAACAGGATCTCAGCAGTTTATCTCAACGCCAAGTATTACATTCCCTCAACTTGTGCCTGACACAGTTACCTGTCATTCAGAAATCAAACCTCTTAACAAAAATCTCCTTACCTTCACCAGGAGGATGGATAAAGTCCTGCAGTTTTACTTTACCTTGTTTTTGATCAAGGTTAATCACCAGGACCTAGTCATACAGAAGAGAGTCAAGGGCTTCTCTTGCGCCTCTCTCTAGAAACCTAAATGAAAACACTTGTCTGAAGTAACCATGTGGTTTTTGTGTCCTGTTGTTTTCCAAAAACAACTAGACCAAACCTTGTAACATATATTAACTATGGTAAAATCCTTAATTCACCAAGGAAGAGGACAGAACTCATAGTACCATTTTTATAATGCAGCCCAATATCTCATTTGAATGATAACCACTATATGTTGGACAAGTTCAATATTTTAGCTAATATGTTGAAAGCTTTGTGTGGATCCTTTTCTTCCTCCCATTATTGGTTTATTAATCCCTTAATATAAAAAACAGGAAATGTTTGGAAGGTCTTGCATATCTCTATCTGTCTTTCAGCTTAACTTCCATAGGTTTCTTGGGTTTCCTAGGTTCCATTTGCTCTCCCTTACATTTTGCTAAACTTGTAGGGACAGAACTGATTAGGAATTATAAAGTTTTCCCCTCCATAGCACATTTTTGAAATGCAAATGGAATAATTGTAATGGAAGTGTTAAGAACTTCATAAAAACACACTGGTCCATATTCAGGAAGCCAAGGTCAGACTTAAGTGTAAAGTTTGTTTGAGAATATATCCTAATGTAAGATATCTTTTGTTAGAATGACTACCATTATCTATGTCTGGTTGCAAATGAGGTTAAATTGCTTTTTTGACCTGGAAAGGGCAGGAATTTTACTCTGTTTTTTTCTCTAATTTTATTTATGTAATGCCTTTTCTTTAGCTGTTCATAGTCTCACAACTGCACCACATTATTACATTTATCCTACAAAAGCTACAAAAGCTTTCCTTCCTTTTTATTCATGGTTTGATTTGGGTGTTTTTTCTGTAACAGTGTCAAACACCCCATTAAAAATGCCACATTTCCTTTGGATAGATGAAGAAATTAGTTGCCCCCTTTCTTTACATAAAATGCTGGTCTGTTATGGCCTAGAAAGCCCAGCTTGGTACAGGATGGCTATTAGGCTGTTCCTGGTCTACAGGACATCCTGTAACACAGCTTGCCTCATAGTTGTGTACGTGCTGCTGTACAAGAGTGGCTGAACCTCAGCCCTTATCACAGTTGCCCCCTCTCATTGATAATACTTTCCAGGATATCACCTCACAATCTTTTCTCTTTCTTTCAGGTGTATATAAAATCTGTATTTTCTGTAAGTAGCTTTGGTTTTCAATGCCCCATAAGGGAGTTTTGGGTCTTCCTCCTTAACTTTCTTGGCCTCGCTTCCAACATCCCCTTGCCATGGCAGATACATCATCCTATATCAGCTGTTTTCCTGCTTAGTCCTGTTTCTGGAAGTGCAGCCCGTGGTACATTTAAGAATGTCTCAGGTTTCTCTGGAGCATTTTCATGTGCCAAGAAGATAAAATGGTAAAGTCTCAGAGTCTGGGGTTCTAGCTTTATCTGCCATCCACGTAGCAAAATGAGCTCACAATTCCCTAGGACAGCAGGGTGCTATCCTTCCCTCCCATATAAAATTGTCCAGAAATGCCTGTAGCAGTTCAGCTACCTACTTATGCTCTGTTTCCCATTCTCTATTCCTAATCCTTTTGCACAATTTTTCTGCAAGCTAACTCTCTTTTTGTGTCTTACTCGGGTTGATCTCCAGATTGTGACAATTTGTGTGATGAAAATTAATGTAATTTATCTCCTGCATTTCAGTTTCCTTCTGAATAATACTTACCCATATCCTTTTTGTTTGGTTCTCTTAAGCTAGTCAACTTAGTCCAATATTACTTTCTAAAATGTTTGTGTTTTCTGGAGAACTTCAATTTCTTTTTCATAGGATGTTTCCATCATTATCAAAGACATTTCTTTTAACTTTTTTTCCTTGCCTTTTTTTTCCTCCAAATGTTTTCATTGCTGCTTTTTCCATGAAAACAAAGTATTGTTGTATTAGCAGGTTCCCTTTCTTTCTTTCTTTCTGCTAGGCCTCATTTTTTAAGAGATTTCCTTTTTAAATCTGAGACAATATGTCTTTCTTCATTTCCCTAATAAGTCCTGATACCATTTCCCAAGCCTTTCTTCCTAACAATGCCTTCTCATTTATTCTGTTCAAGTTTTATCTCAACTGCTTAGTATAAATTTATATTAGAATCCATCTATTTTCAGTTTATGTTTATTGCTTTAAGCAGAAAGGCCAAGACCTCAAACTTTTGTAGCCTAGCATGCTTGCTTAATCTTAAGCAAGTCTTACCCCTTTTGGCAGCTTTGCCTGCACAGATTGGATCTGTAACTCTTTTTTAACGATACACAGTATCTCTCTGTTTTTCTTGCCACTGGTTCAGTGCCTCAGTATCCTGAAGTATTTTCTTTCAGGTGTACTTTCTGGGGGGAAAGAAAAATCTTTAACGTGGGAAAGAACTGTGATTTGATTATCGTGTGTGTTCTGCAAGTGCTTGCTTTTGGTTGAGGCTCTTTCCGCTTTTCACCGCCTCCTGACTGCCCCAGGGCACAGCTGCTCCGTGCTGCGTGACCCAGCAGAGCGTCCTCCTGCGGCGGCAGCGCTCACCTCGCGCGCGTTTTGCCACTGTTTTGGTGAGACAAAGCCCTACCCCTAATGGACGAAGATTGTGCTATGACAGACGTGCAAGACAGAGAGCCAGCACATGCACTCTCCTCTCCTCGGCTCTGCCACCTGTTACTGCAGGACTTAAGTTACTCCATATTCCGTTTTCCACATAATATTCTCTGTTAGTTTGTTTACATCACTCCTGCAGAAGCATCCCACAGAGCACCCTATGCAACTCTTTTTTTGCATGAGGGGTATTGACTTCACTCGACTAGGAGGCCAGGAGCACCCATTAAAAAATGATCCTTTGCAGTCACAAGTACGATTAGCAAACAGCCTTACTACATTCGCAGAGAGGTTCTTACAGCTTGTTTCAATTTGTCAGCTGGTCACAGAGTGCAGTCTGGAATGATAACACATGGCCGCTGCCATCTGTGACCCGAGCTCCCCAGGGTTTCCCAGCCATCTCCCATGCTGCCATCCCAGCTGAGCTCAGCGCTCCCACACGCGCCGCGCAGGGAAAGCGCCTGAATTCCTTACGGAGCAGCCCAGCCCCTCCTGCGAGGTCTGAGCAGTTCCCAGGGGTGGAATGAACTCTGCAGAAGCAGCAAACACGACGTAGCCCTTCCTGGAGCCTATTTTCTTCCCGTGCAGACACTAAATACGTCTGGCAAAAGGCAGGGCCGGGGACGCTCAGTAGCTGACGCTGCCCTTGCGGCTCCAGCCCGGTCCTCCCGGGGCGGGGAGCCCGGGGCCGGGAGGGGAGCCGCGGCAGGTCTGGGAAGGGGAGGGAGCGGCATCGCCCGGGCGGCGGCACACCGGGGCCTCCCCGCCCCGGCGGCAGGCCGGGCCCGGCTGCGGGGG